>NW_006767439.1:332224-336518 GCF_000264995.1 Punctularia strigosozonata HHB-11173 SS5 | reverse complement strand
CGTTATCTTCTTGTCATGCCTGACAGTCATCGGCCCGTTCGTTTCTTCGAGTCATGTCACTATTTTCGTCGTCGTTTCTCGGCTTGACAGTACAGTGCCATAAGCCGAAGTGCTTCTTGAGGCGGTCCAACTGCGCTTTTGTTGTTGCTGTGAAATTCCTTGACCAGTTCCATAGCATGTCCCATGCGCGATAAGGGTATCCATTCATTCTCTGAGTCAGGATAGCCCTTCCATTTCACGCAGTACGCATAGCCTCTTCCTTGGCGTCTTGATTTGGTGATCGTTTCTATCTCATATTCTTCTTGTCCGTCTATGAGATCCGGTGGCGGTTTCTGGTGTGACTCGCCGTATTCTTTCGTCCGCGTGTACGGTGTTAGAAGCGATGCATGAAACACAGGATGTATCTTCCATGTCCTGGGTAGTTTCAGCTTGAATGCACCGGTTCCTACTTCGTCTTCTATCTTGAACGGCCCGAATCGCTTTGGTGCCAGCTTGGCTGTTGGGTAATTGTTCTTGAGGTTCTTCCCTTCAAGCCATACTTCGTCGCCTTTCTTGAAATGCGGTCCTGTGATCCCGTGTATCGATTCTTTCAATTGAATCGAGTCAGCCGCTATCTTCATTGCTGCTTGTGCTTCTTGTCGTGCGTCGTTTATTTGCTTTATCCTGTCTTCTGCCGACTGCATATTGCCCTGTGCCCTGAAGGCTGTCGGCCATTCTGGTTTCCTGCCATTCAGTATTTCAAACGGCGACTTCTTCGTTATTGCATGCTCTTTGATGTTGTGTGACAGTTCCGCGTATGGTAGTAGCTCTACCCAATTGTTCTGGTTTCGGTTGCAGAACACCCGCAGGTATTGTTCCAGTTCTTGATTCAGTCTTTCGACCGCTCCGTTCGTTTGAGGGTGATATGCCGTGGATAATGCCGACCTGACTCCCATTCCGGTAAGTATACTCTTCATAACTCTTGATGCGAATTGCGGTCCCCTATCCGAGATGATCTTCTTGGATATTTCTCTTTGGCTGAATACTCTTCGCAGTATGATTTCCGCCGTTTCATCCGCATTTATCGTCTTCGTGCACGGTTCTACAATCATGCTTTTGGATAGATGATCTGTGATAACACAGATTGAATCTTTCCCTTTGCATGACGGTAAGTCCGTTACAAAGTCGATATTAATGGTGTGAAATGCGTACTCAGGTATCTCCGTCGGGTGTATCGGTTCCTTGGTCGGGTTGTTCCTGATTTTCGTTTCTTGACATGTTGCACATCCGTCAACGTATTTCTTGACAAACATCGACATCCCTGGCCACCAGTAGTTCCGCTGTACTAGTTCCATCGTCTTGTATCTTCCTGGGTGTCCTCCTATCTTTGAGTCGTGGTATTCTTTCACGATGTCTCGTCGTAATTCTTCGTCTTTCGGTATGTATACCTTTCCTCTGTAAAGGATTATACCGTCTTCGGTGTTCCATTCCTTCATGCCTTTTGCGAGGCTTTCTGATCCTGCGGCCTTGATCGTTTCTATCGCTTTCGTTACTTCTTCGTCGTATTTGTCGTTTCTTCTGATGCGCTGTTCCCAGTCATCGTCTTCGTTCTTTATCCGTATTTTCCTGATGATCATCCGCTGCTTGTCATCGTGCTGTCTTCTTCCTATAATTCGTGCCTTGAACATCGTCGTCGGTAGGAGTATCACATCCTTGTTGTCATCTTCTACTCCTGTCTTGTGGTCTTCTCGTCTTGATAGTTCGTCGGCCTTGTTCGTCTTCCCGGGCTTGTGCACTAGTTCAAAATCGAACCTAGTGAGAAACTGCGCCCATCGTGCTTGCCTTCTTGATAGTTTCTGCGATTTCTGAAAGTACTCCAGGTTCTTGTGGTCTGTCCATATTTCAATCTTGTACTTGCATCCTTCTAGGTAATGCCTCCATGCTTCCAGCGAATTGATTATCGCGAGCAGTTCCTTGTCGTGGACATCGTAATTTCGTTCCGTTGGTGTGAGCGATTTTGAAATGTATGCAACGGGGTGCCATAGGTCGTCATCCATCAGTTGAGAGAGGACTGCACCATAGGCATAATCCGACGCATCACATTCTATCCTCATTGGTCTGTCGGGGTCCGGCATAGCGAGCATTGGTGTCTTGACGAATTGGTTCTTTAATTCTTCAAATGCTTGCTGGCATTCCTCCGACCAGTTCCATTCTTTATCCTTCTTGGTGAGTTCATGCAGTGGTCTTGCAATCTTGGAAAATCCTTCAATGAATCGTCGGTAAAAGTTGCAGAATCCGAGAAACGCTTGTACTTGTTTCACCTTCTGCGGTACCGGCCATTCCATGATTCCCTTCACCTTGACAGGATCCATGGCGATATGTCCTTGCTTGATGATAAGTCCGAGATACTCGATCTCTTCCTTCTCGAATTCGCACTTTTCGGGTTTAACGAAGAGATCGTGTTCTTGAAGTATCTTGAGGACCTTCTTCATCACTTCTTTGTGTTCGTCCTTTGTTTTCGTGAATACCAAAATATCGTCCAGGTATACCGCTACCACTCCTTGGTTTATCAGCGGTTCAAATAGTTCGTTCATCATTCGTTGGAATGTTGCTGGCGAGTTGCATAAACCGAAGTACATGACTAACGGTTCATACAATCCCTTCGGTGTCGAGAATGCGGCTTTCCATTGGTCTCCGTCCTTGATCAGGATGTTGTTGTATCCCCAGCGTAGATCCAGCTTGGAATAGTACTTTGCATCCTTGAGTCGGTCTACCAATTCTTGAATCAATGGTAGTGGAAACGCATCCTTGACCGTGTGTTCGTTCAGGTATCGATAATCTTGTGTCGGCCGCAGCTTCCCGTCTTTCTTCCCTACAAAGAAGAACGGCGATGCTTGCGGTGATTTCGATGGCCGTATGTATCCTTTGTCCAGCTGTTCCTTAATCCAGTTGTCCAATTCATTCCGTTCCATGCCGAATAGCGGGTATGCCTTGGCCGATTTCGGTTTGAATGACTCCTTCAGGTTAATCTCGTGGTCCCATGGTTTCGGCTTTGGGAATCGTTCCGATTTCTTCTTGTCAAAAACGTCGAGATATTCGTGGTATTCCGTGGGTATCATTTCTTCCGTGGTCTTTTCCTTCTTGTCTTTGCTCGCTTCTTGCGCCAATTTCTGCGCCATATTTGAGTACTTCCTGTCGTTTCGTTCCTGTAATTCTTTAATCGTTAGCACCTGCATTTTTCGTACCTTCATTTCTTCAATCGCGTATTGTATCATTTCTTCTTCGTCATCTTCATCCTCTTGGATGGATACTGGTGCTTCGTACTTCTTGACTTCCTTGTCAGTTCTTAACCGTCGAACCCTTGTCAAAGCTCCCTTGATGTCTTGTATGAGATCATGGTTTGCTTGGATGGTTATGGGCGGTTTCGTGCGGCATTCTTCCGGACACCTCGTCATCTTGATGGTGTACCGTTTCCAATCAATTTCGGGGTTGTGTTCAATCAGCCAGTCCGTTCCTAAGACTACGTCGGTATTCCCGATATCCCCGACGTAGAATCTGTTCTTCTCCTTGTGTATGTTGCCTTGACCATCATCTATTTCCAGGATGAGGTCCGTCTTGTACTTGCAGACATACGTTGCTTCGTTAAATCCTTGCATCTTGAATGGTTTATCAACGCGATCAAACCATATTGCGTTTTTCAACACAAATTGCTGATTGATGACTAGACCCGTCGCACCGGAGTCTATCAAAACATTCGCAGCAGCCCTTTTCGTGCCTCGTTGGACGGTTCCTTTTATCTCAATGGAGGGAGCATTCAACCGGTGAATCATCCCAACTTCCATTGTCTCGTCCTTTAATACATCATATCGGTTCCTCGAGGCAAAACGTCCTTCCGGTCTTTGAGCGGCTGCCCTCAAAGACCGGTTCCAAAATCCTCCTGTATCATCATTAGAGCTTGACCTTTATCTTCGTCGGTCATAGCCTCTAGCATTTCCTTGAGTCCTTCTTGAGAGAACTGCATTCTTGCGCGCATCGTTCCTCCTCTTCCTCGGCTTTTCCATCCTCCTCGGCCTCTTCCGGAATTCCCTGCTGTCGGACACTCCCGTGATAGATGCCCCGCCTTGTGACACTTGTAGCACAGTCCTTCCTTAATGTGCCTTTCACGCTCGGCTTGCGACATTCGTTGGAAACGCGGTTGGAACTTAACCGCGTCAACGTCCATTGGTTCTCCATAATTGTAGGGTTGCCATGTCGTCGCCGTCGAGTACATCTTCGGTACGTCGCTGAACTGCGATTGTACTTGGTCCGGGTATAT
>NW_006767439.1:324802-331027 GCF_000264995.1 Punctularia strigosozonata HHB-11173 SS5 | reverse complement strand
CCAAGTGTAAGAACCCCTAGATCGTGGTACCTTAGGCGGGTACCGAACCGTCGTGGTTGTTAGACTTGGCGTAAAGTCTGTCGTCGTAGTCTAGGCTGTGTCGTGTGACTTAGGCGTGAGAGTCAAGACTCTAGGCGCACTAGGTCGAGTGGGGTTGTTGTTGTTAAGGTAGCGGTGTCTTAGTCTTAAGTCTAAAAGGCCGTAACCGAACCGTCAATCGTTATAGCGCTAAGGGCGTGTATAACAGATGGACGAGCTGAAGTCCATCGACTTCAGCTAGCGTCTTATATACTACTATACAAGTACTGTACTAGAACCTTCCAGTACCTACCATAACGTTCTATACTATTCTACAATGTTCCTTATGAGTCACAGTCGAGTCATAACCTGAGTCACTACAAGTCCTAGAACCTTCAGGCGCATTCCAGCGCCTTCTACAAGGTTCTACTCTATTCTGCGTGTCATTACTAAGCGTTCATGACACCAGGCATGCCTTCCGAACATCGCAGAGCTCGTGGGTGCCAAGGAGATCACATTTACTGTGAGTACCGAACCTCCTTCCCATCGAATACTGCTGAGAAGCTGTTTTACAGAACAAAGTCATCCAATCTTTATTCAAGAATCGCCATTCTTCCGCGTACATAAACCTCGACCTCTCTATGAGCAGATACATCCTCATCATCGCTCCATTCATTCGATCACTCTGGTCTCTCGAAGCCGCCTGTGCTACCCCTTCCAATGTCTTCATCTTTTGGAACGCTATTGGTGCATCACTACACGAACTCTTCTCTGGACATGTTGATGAGACTGGGATACCCGAGTCACTCGCACAAGAAGTGACAGCAATCTTCAATCGTCGCTGGAAAGAGTTCTTTTCGAATGGTATCTACTTCGCAGCTGCGCTGCTGGATCCGCGTACGTTGGTGATACCCTTGTGACGTGACACGCTGACGACCATGGACCCATAGGTTATCCCATCAACGACATCCTCATCCGGCCCGCAACCATGACATCGAACATCATTCTACCCCCTTCCAAGCCTGACGACGACAGCAATATGCCGCATCCCCGCGCGTACCACCACGTGAAGTCGTGTCTCAAAGAATTACTCAAAGCTGAAATCGATCGCGCAGAGAAACCCGGTGCCGCTCACATCCACCCGCTCTTGAAGCAGCCATTGGACGGCATGGCCGTTGCCCTGGAGTTCAAGAAGCAGCTGATCATGTTCTGGCATGGCGAATATCCGTTCAACGCGCCTCTACGAGCCGGTCAGACTGCCCTTGAGTGGTGGGAAGAGCTGGAGCCGATTAAGCACTCTCAAGTCCTCGCGGTAAGTGTACTTGCTCCGAACGCTGGACCAGCATATAACTCACTTGAAAACGATCTCTCAGATGCTAGCTGTCAAGATTTTCAACATGCTTCCCAATTCCATGCCTGATGAACGCACCGGCTCGAAGATCACATGGCTCAATTCACCCACACGCGGAAACCAGCAAGTTCAGACGCTTATCGACATGATACAGGTTGGGCAGTGGTACGGTGATCACCAGGTACGTGCCGTAGTCTCTCATGGCTTGCTGCGAACTGACTATACACTCATGGTGGAATAGGCGGAGAAACGGGCCACAGAGCGAAAACTTCCGACTGTCAAGTTTCGCGATCTCAACGCCGACATGCTGAAAGCAGTCCAGCAGCATCAGGAGCATATCGAGGAGGAACACTCGGCGTCGGATTCGGATTCGGACGACGATGTTGACGACTCGGGCGATGCTGGGTCTGCCAACGTGTTCCGCCCCAGAACCGATTCCTTGCCGTTGCGCGAGGAGTTCGTACACGCAGATGACGACATCGATCTCACCTCGCCATTAATCCGCGATGTTCTGTCCCTCGAGCCCATTCCAGGCGTCTCGCGCTCGACTGACACGAGTTTTGTCCCCACATCACAGCCTCAACCACTGGACTGGTCCCGGATTTGAGCTCGGAAGGCGGTTGTTTGTTATTTACATTAGTTACATTGTTTATCGGTGTGAATAAATGCTACGGCTACCCTCGAATTGTTTACATTTGTAAACCAGTCGTCGGACTTTTTTCACATTACCCTAGCACACGGCATTTTGCAAGGATCTCGACGTCGTTTTCCTCGACGAATGCGCTGCGGCAAGCAAGAATCAGTACTCGGCGACCTTGGAGGCCCTGCGGTTCGGGTTCTGTGCAGTATCTGCCGTACATGATATCTTGACTAATATGGCTCGGCTCATTCAGTAATATTATCTGAGGAGAATTTCGGGCTTAGCAGCTATGAGTCCGGCTCGCTTCCCTAGTCAATGAGAATATTGTGACAAACCGGATATCCTTGCCGCGGTCCGACATCAATACCACACACACACCAGTTGCGGCGTATTTTCCTTGTCCGCTCGTAGAAGATATCGTTACTTGGGCAAGACAGACGAAGCCAAGTGCACAGGAACAATTCGGGGACTTCTGCCTCCGGGGTTGATATATCAGAAAACCGTGACTCAAATGACCCAATAATCGCATACTAGTGCATTGTCGTGAATGGCCCACCCTTGTCAGAATGCCTTTGGCCTGTGATAAGCCTTCTGTGATAAACATCGATTTTTCTCAGCGCCGCGCCAAATCGCCATACTTTGAATAACAGCTCCGGAGTCGCTGCGAGTATCCTCCCCTGCAGATCAGCAACATGGTCTGTTCTTCAGACTCGGCATGAATCGAACGGGCTCAGCGATCCGCGGGAGAACTTCGTTTTCAGTTCGCTAGCATAGCTAGTCGGCGTAGAAAGGGCTCCGTGTTTTGTAGCAACAGTTGCTACTTTGAGATGCGAGGGGAGCGTGTGGGAATGCATAGCCCGGCATAGTCCACTGGAGCATACTAGGATATGTTCGCACATATGACAGAGGCATATCCTGGCAGGTCTGGTCGGTGAGTCTCATAGCGCCAACGCCATGAGACTTCCCCCCATCCCGGATTTTACCACTGGTTTGATTCTTCAAGCCCGACTCTTCAGGACCGTGATGGGTGTAGGCACAACGCCGTGCCATTACCTAGGGCACTGGACACGTCGCCTTCCGGCAACGGTAAGCATACAAGCTACATACGCAATGCCGAGGACGCGCGCACCTAGGGCAGGGAGTGTATAGCGCAGTGCCTCGTCGTGCAGCGTTAGAGAATGAGTTCACCATGACCATAAGCGAACACAAGTGCTCCGCGCCCTGCGCCAGGCGCTGAGCTTATCAAAGCACCGACATCGCCATATTAGGAAGCTGTTCTGGACCGCATGCTGCGTTCCTCGACGAAGGAGGCTACGGCACACCGCCCAAGGCGGCGCACAGCGTCGGCTGAGCACCGCAGTTGATAGTTAAGCGCCCGGCTTCTAGAAAAGGAAATAATGTGATCCCGAGCTGTACAGGAAAACACGTCGACCAGCGCTAAACCTCTTGAGTCAACGCAGTTCCTGAGAAATGACTCGCAGCCCATGGCTCCGAAGGGCGATTGCTGTCAAAGCTGCGCAATAGGGGTTGCCCCTCTATCTGCATATAAGGACGGGTCGGGGTCGATTAGATCACTTACAACCCATACCGCACACTACGATGGCCGACAGACACGTCCGCTTCGCAGAGGCGAACACATACTACTCGCCCGCGTGGTCCCTCACGTCCACACCGACGGCGAACACGCCCTCTCCCACATACTCCAACGCGTCGTTGTCGTCTGACGATGGACCGTTGACGCCGCCGTCGTTCCCATCGTCCCTCCCTGGATCAGCTGTGAACATCCACCCTTCCCTGGCACACCACCTATACCACACACCAGCCATCCAATACGACACCATCGAGCATCCGAGCACTGCTTCGCTCGTTCATCATCCTCCGCACTCTTCAAGGCAGGAGTTGCGATCACTCCTTGCGGAGCCAGCGACAAGCCCACCGGTCACGTCCTTGAAGCTGGTTAGCAACCACCTCCCTTTCCTGATCACGGTGACGCCTACTACACCTGCGTCGCCTCCATACCACGGCTCTCCATTTTCGGCCATTTCGAGCCCACGATCCTCCGTCAACCCGTTCGTCACAGTCGGGGACGTGCTCGCGTCCATATATCACGGCTTGAGAACGCCGATCTCGAAGACCGAGTTCGCGAAACTCGGGCATTCCAAAGCCGAGGAGGTCACAGCTGCCTGGCAGAAGAGATATCGACGCCTGAACAACACACGCGAAAGAGAGGCGGAGAAGGCGAAGGGAGTGAAGCGAATCGACTTTCTCTCCGGGCGAACAAAGTACCTTGGCATATCTCCGCCGAAGCACGGAGACATGTGGGTACTTCACTTGGCATGAGGGAGGGAGGGAGGTAGCGACGTGGCCGCGAGAGTGGTTTGGTGGAGGTGATTGGCATAAAGGCACTCCGGATTCAAGCACTGTACAACACCATCATAGGATTATTTCTGTATCTACTAGACGTAAATTTAGTGTATTTCCCCGACAATGAGATAGTATATGTACACACACCACTCGGAGCAAGATATGCTAGCCTCGGAACGAGTAGCATGAGCACAGCGCGGATACTCGATGCTCCAATGAATCTCAATGAGTACTCGGCTCATCATCCATACCATAGCTGTTAGAATGAACATGCTCAGGAACGATAGTGCGCGCGTGAGCCTATGGAATTCGGCAGACAAGCGACAGCATATCTGTGGCTTCTTGTATGGCTTGAACAGTCGTTATCGATTCAAGTTTGAAGCAAGGTCCAGCAATCAAAGTCACAGCAAAGTCGAGATATCGAAATTGGTGGGCGCAACGACAGCACTGTTGCCCGTAGTGGTAGCACGACGAAACTCCAACGAACGCGAGGCAGAGATCATCAGATAGTCACGTGCGTGCAGAAAACCGAGGCTCACGTGCGGATATCCTTGGCTCTCATTACCACCACGGTTCTGTTCAAACCACGCATTGGAGATCGCGATTCAACCCAAAGACTTGATATTTGGGTTTCCCTGACCTGACACAACCGGAAAAAAAAATCGAAACGTCTCGGATAGGCTAGTACGTGTCATTTGAGCAAGTGGTCGGGTTTCACGGGTTTCCTACTCACGTTATTCGCCCACGGTCTCGACTACCTGTAGCGAGCACGAAGCCGTAAATGCAGGCTCTTTGCTTCCATGCTGCCGTCGTGCGCCCTGAGCTCCGTTCCTCCTGCTATGCCTCATGCTGTTCTCTGCATTTGACCTGGGGCAGTGCTAATTGCTGCTGAGCGGATTGGCCAACGAGACGTAACCAAATGGAGTTCTACTGCTTATGGTACCTCTGGATCTACCTTTGGCGCTCAAAGCTATCATATCCTCGACGGTACGACCGTAGTCTCTCGGCGGCTCGGCCAGTAGGGCGCACAGTCCGTTGGTGTTTCGCTGCACCGTTGCCCCGTGGACTGACATGATGCCCGCACCGCCATTATCTGATGCGGACCAAGAAATGTATACACTAGGCAAAAAACCGACAATCATTTTTAGCCCTCGTTCCCATGAGGGACTAAATCGCTCAACTGGGAATTTCAGACGGGCTATACCATATGACAACATAGTCTCGGCACAGCAGTCACAGCACCTGGCCTGAGCCGGGTACTATGTGCTGCTTACATATTTAAAGCACCGCGACCCAGCTACTTTGTTGCACACCTTCGACCTACGACCTACTAGCACCGCCGACATAGGTCAGGATGAGGTCAGGCTCAGGCTTAGGGGTCCAGAGCTAGGGGTTGGAGCTATGGGTTGAAGTCTGTTCCAGGTTAGTTGGGGTCACATTCACAGTTAGGGCCAGGGTTCCAAGGCCAAGGTGGGTCAGAGTTGAGGTGAGGGTCAGAATTTTGGTGTTGGGAATGGCTCTAAGCTGGCAGGTCAGGTGGTGCAGGGGTCAGACAATCGTGGATTTGCATTCAGGTTCTACTTAGGGAGCCCTGCTACCAATCCTACTATTAACACTAACACTAACACTCACACTAACACTCACACTCACACTAACACTAACAATCACACTAACAATCACACCAACACTCACAATAAATCTAACCCTAACACTAACACTAGCACTCATACTAACCCTATAGCACTCATACTAACCCTAACCCTCTAACCCTAACTCTAACACTAACACCAAATCTAACACCAACACTGACCCTAACACGTTGACCCTAACTGATCCGATCACAATACACCTA
>NW_006767439.1:292595-324537 GCF_000264995.1 Punctularia strigosozonata HHB-11173 SS5 | reverse complement strand
GCCCGTAGTGGTAGCACGACGAAACTCCAACGAACGCGAGGCAGAGATCATCAGATAGTCACGTGCGTGCAGAAAACCGAGGCTCACGTGCGGATATCCTTGGCTCTCATTACCACCACGGTTCTGTTCAAACCACGCATTGGAGATCGCGATTCAACCCAAAGACTTGATATTTGGGTTTCCCTGACCTGACACAACCGGAAAAAAAAATCGAAACGTCTCGGATAGGCTAGTACGTGTCATTTGAGCAAGTGGTCGGGTTTCACGGGTTTCCTACTCACGTTATTCGCCCACGGTCTCGACTACCTGTAGCGAGCACGAAGCCGTAAATGCAGGCTCTTTGCTTCCATGCTGCCGTCGTGCGCCCTGAGCTCCGTTCCTCCTGCTATGCCTCATGCTGTTCTCTGCATTTGACCTGGGGCAGTGCTAATTGCTGCTGAGCGGATTGGCCAACGAGACGTAACCAAATGGAGTTCTACTGCTTATGGTACCTCTGGATCTACCTTTGGCGCTCAAAGCTATCATATCCTCGACGGTACGACCGTAGTCTCTCGGCGGCTCGGCCAGTAGGGCGCACAGTCCGTTGGTGTTTCGCTGCACCGTTGCCCCGTGGACTGACATGATGCCCGCACCGCCATTATCTGATGCGGACCAAGAAATGTATACACTAGGCAAAAAACCGACAATCATTTTTAGCCCTCGTTCCCATGAGGGACTAAATCGCTCAACTGGGAATTTCAGACGGGCTATACCATATGACAACATAGTCTCGGCACAGCAGTCACAGCACCTGGCCTGAGCCGGGTACTATGTGCTGCTTACATATTTAAAGCACCGCGACCCAGCTACTTTGTTGCACACCTTCGACCTACGACCTACTAGCACCGCCGACGATCACTGGGCCGCCGTGCTCGAGCTCGCCGTCGGCGATGGACTCCCCTGAGGGGAGACGAGTGAAGTTCGTTCCTTCCCACCATAATGATTACTACTCTCCCGACCCCACTCCGCCCAGTAGTACCCCGTCCACTCCGCGTTGGACTCCGTCTCCGCTTTCGCAACCAGACATGACTTCCGCGGTAATCCATGGTGACTACCCCGCCACTCCTCACTGGCGTTCCGTTAGCCTCCCAGACGTTGAGTTGGACGGGAGCGAGGATGGCCAAAACCTCTCTCCCGCCTCGGTGCAGCATGTCCCCCTTACTCCGCAGCCCCAAACGCCGCGTGTATCATCAAGCGCCGTGCGCTTGTGCCTCGCCCTGGCGTACAACCCTGCACACGGGCCGTTGTTACTCTGCGATGTCACGCAGAGGCCTTCAATGGCTATCGTAGCCCCCGAACATGCCATGTCGCAGACATTGGAAGATTGGCTAGCTTTACCAGCCACAGATCCTCCAGTTACGCGCATGACTCTGACATGCAAACTACTTCCTTTCACGATACTCGTGGCACCATCATCGACCGCGGCTGCGTACGCATCAGGACCTGAGTCATCCATCACGGTTGCGGACGTACTACAAGCCATCTACACATCCCTCATGGAACCTACCACCGACTACGAGATCATGCGTGCCCGTGGCGGGGATGTATCTGGATCACCTACTCAGTTCTTCTTCCCCGCCTCCGGTTACGCTGGCATGGTCCGACGCAGAAGCGATATTGTATATGGCAATAGCATGTTTCTTGGAATGACGTCTACTGGCCTCGAAGGAGAATGGCTTTTGATACTAGGAGCCAATCGCTCTGACGGTCTGCAATGATCACGAGTCACGCAATCCGGTCATTCCCATGCTCCGTGTTCATGTCTGATTGGTTTGTATTACTTTCGTACAGTTCCATGTCTGATTGGTTTGTATTACTTTCGTACAGTTCTGTTTCCTCTATGCCGTATCGTGCTGCTGTATCCATAGCCGTGTCCGAACCTATATCTATGTCATGCGATGTAGATACTAACCATGTCATCGATACCCTTATATGTGTGTACGCCACTACGTCGCCGGCGAGGGCGTTGTGGAGCGCGGAGAGCGTAACGCACAGTCACGCATATGCTGCACTAGCTCTCTGAGAGGAGGCCTTCCGGACATGCACCAGGAAACGTTCTTCGGATCGTTCAAACGGAGTCCGTCGATCCTGTGATCCAGTTGTTATTTGTACACTCCAACTTCATGACTCAATGAAACAGCCGGGACATAGTTCATATACCCTTTAGGTTAGTATAACACGATTTGATGACTGGGAATGGCGGTCTGCGCGCTGGGAATCTGCTCACGGTCTGGAGCTCAGGCAATGTTGCCGTATGATGCAGAGGCGGATGCTACTGATGCCTCTATAGGTTTGGCGGTGAACACATGTTTGGTTGTGCACAGTGTAATCATGCTGTTCGCAGGGAGTACGATGTTTTCGACCGACCTCATGTACACAGAACCGCATCCACTCTCTCTAGTCACGGAGCCAATATTCACGAGCTGAGCAGGCCTGTTAGGTTGCGCTCTCCAACGTTCCATATCGCGACTTTAGCTGACCCGCAGCATCCATACAGTCGCACAAAATGACCATTCCTCGCGCATTATATAGTTTCCACTGTTTCGCTCATTGTGGTCCATTTGTTCTTCATCGTGCACCGACATGGTATTCCTATACAAAAGCTCAACAAGAAGTTCACCGCCGATATGATGGTATGCGTACAGAAATAAAGTCTCGGCAAATGTGCCGCCTCTGAAACGAGCATTCGTCGCTGCGGAAACGGATCGTTTACGAGCTTTATTCAGCCTATCACATGTCGAAGATTCTACGAAGAACTTCTGGATACTCACATTCATATGTAGGGCAACTGAACGCAATCTGGCGGTCATCCGTTATGTAAGCTGGCGAGTTTCTGTGCACGGATCCTTTTCTCATAGACCGGAAGGATTCGCGTATTCCAGTCAGCGTGTTATGTCAATCTAGAAACGGATGAGTCGGAACCTGTAGTACCTTGAGCCTTCCCTATCGAGATGAACGTTCCTTAAAATGAAATGAGCAGCTGATCCATGGTCATTCTCGCCAAGGTTCGAACCTTTTCATAAACACCGTCTGCCTGCAGCCGCGGTGACTCAGCGTCATCGTGAACTCTAAACGTGTTTGAGGCCGAAAAGCCACATATGCGTATGTCAGGCCTATCATGAGTCCAGCCTTCGAAGGTCCAGACTCGAAAGCGTTCATTCAAGATGCCGCATGCGGAAGGTGTCACTCGCCGACAACGCTTCGCTGCTAATCCGGGCCATCCGAGGGACCTTTCGCAAGTCGGATTCCACGCTCTAGAAGCCCAAAGGAAGCCCGGCGCGAGGCTCTCGAGGGGTGCAAGAAGAGGCGTAGCACATGTATCCCGGTTTGTTAACTCGCGCGGTGAGTCAGCTTTCGAGAGATAGTCCGCCCGGTCGGTGCCCTTTCCCTGTGGTCGCGTCTACAATGGCACGTACAGTCGTGGAGCGGGGTGTACGTGGTTTGAATGGCGGTATATATGGCGGTCGTTAGTTTCCGCTCACGAGATGGTCGTGAGGGGCGAACTTTGAACAGGATGCAGGGAGCTTCGACGACGACCACCTACTGGGTTAGCGTCGTATGGCGCCGATGACATGACGTGCATGCATATACGAAGCGAAACACAAGCTTCCCCCTACGGCCAACCGCCATGAGCAGCAAACACGCACCTCAGGCTTCGAACGTACAAACAACAGGGTCGTCGGCCATAAGTCGACCCGGAGCAATATGCACCATAAACAGATAGTCATTTTACACGGGGACAGGTCGAGGAAGTTCGTCCAAACATCGACGAGCGGCGGAGACTGCGCTCTCTTCCTCAGTCCATTCAGAAGCAGGTAGTCAATACATGCTCTTGCCACTTACGAGAGCGGGACGCGGGAGGTGGCGAGGGGCCAGGATACAGATGGGAAAGTCGCCAGGGGCAAAGCATGTGCGCCCGCACTTGCCACGGGAGGAAGCGCGGGGTATATTCGGTGTGGGGTAACGTGCTCGGGATCTGAGTCCGCTCTGAGGGTTACGGGTCACGCCAAGTCGGGAAAGCCGGTGCCACTGTTTGGGCGCGAATGCGAACAAATGCCGTAGGGAGTCACAAACACATACAATTGCGACAAGAATTCGGGAGAGTGGATGCGCATATACGGACAATATCCGGATCGTGTATGCCGGAGCCGTAATCCAGAGGGCAGAGGGTGTACAGGGTACAGAGAGGGGATTTAGAGCGGGAAATAACCGACGAGGTAGATAGTCACGATCGGGACACGGGGGCAAACAAGGCGGGCGGTACATGTACACTCTGGGGATGGTAATCGGATGAAAGGCCGGTTCGTGTATATCGGCGGGGTCGGGTGAAGAAGATCCATGATACAAGTTCCGTAAAAGCGATCCGCGATTTCTTTCTGTTTTTGAGCGTTTTTGTTTCCGGTTCCGGGTGTCCGAGACTGAGATAGGCCGAGGAATTGTCTAGTGAAGGGGACCCAGTCAAGTGTAGAAAATGTTTGAGGGCTTTAACGTTATCTCGCAGAGGGATGATCCGGGGTCATCAGAGGTCGTAGATCTGGGCAGTGAGTTTGGCTGAATTGGTACGGGCTGAGGCACGTTCAGAATGTTGAGCCCGCCACAGGTTTGAAAAGGGCGGAAGCTACCGTGTACGCCGCCGTTTCGTATCCTGGGGTATGGACCAGCTCGACCTCCGTGGGGTTGTATTCCTCCGGAATGAATTGGGTGTGTCCCGCCCAGCCGTCGAGCGAAGAGTAAGCAGGGCTTGGCGTGTAGCGATGCGCGTACTGGCCATCCGAAGAGACTGGATGTGGTCGATATTCCGATGTGGGCATCAGAGGCGAGGCCAGTGGCGAGGACGGCGTATGGGCGGCGTCGTACGCGTACATGGATGCTGGGCTGACCGTATCCGTGGACGGAGACGCCGGTGATGGTGGCAAAAGCTGAGAAATCAATGATATCATGTTAGCTGAAACGTGTAGCATCATGCATCACGAACGCGAAATGCCAAAAGGTGCCAATATAAAATAGTTCGGCGACATATGTGGATCGCGCGGAAGGAAAGGGTATAACAGGACGTACTCTGAGTCCGGGCATCTCGGGCCACACCTGTGAATGGCCGTGCCTATTGATGGACATCGGTGTGGACGGAGACGAGGGCGGGAGTGCGGGGTCTTCAAGCATCTCTGTGAAGCTCATGACAGGGCTAGGCGACGATGGCATACCATCCTGGCGTCCTGGAGAACTTGAGTAAGGGCTATGCAGGATGTGCTGCCCACGGTGATGCATTTCTGCCGGAGGGACCACGGCGATCGAGTTGCGGCGCAGCATGGCACTCATGGTGGTATTGGCCAAGAGCTGCGGCACTTCGCCCGCGCTTAGAGGCGATACAGATGTAGGGGACATAGGGGGCGCCATCGGTACCGTGGGCGAGGGAGAAGGGAATGGGACACGCGTATCGGATGCAGGGGCAGATGACGACCGGCGGAACATGGCAGTGAGCGGGACGTCGAAACGCTTGTCCGAAGTGGTCCCGTCGGTAGTCGCAGACGCGTCGCTCTCGACAGACCCTCTACGAACCTCATCGTCTCTGATGGGCTCCTGAGGTTTCTTCTCGTTTTGCCTCGCGCTTCCCCCTGCATTCGTTTCGAGCCCCTCCTTCTCGCTCGCGCTTTCTTCCTTCGGTGCTCTGGCCTTTCTCCCTTTTCCTTTCGCTCGTCCGTCGGCCGCCTCTCCGCCTCTCCCTTTCCGTCGTCTTCGACTTCCGCCGCCTCCGTCCTTTATTCGCGCTTTGGCTAGTGCGTTCGCGCCTGGTCTGAATCTCCAGTCGGGATACTTCTTGCGATGCTCGGCCTGAGCCAGGAGCGCCTTGGCTTCCCAGTATTCACGTTCATGCGGCGGGAGCTCCTTCCACAATTTACCTGTGGACCGTCACTAGGATCAGCGACCGAACGATGCACTCAGGCCAAGCTCTAGAGAGAGAGCGCTCACCGATGACCTTGGAGAGCGTGCAGTTGTTGGTGTTCTTGCCCATGCCCGGGACGTGGTGCGTCTTGATGAACGACGAGCGGAAGAGGATGAACGCGTTCGGCGGTCGCGGGATATACGATGGGTCGCGCGGGCGTTCGCGCCTGCCCTTGCTCGGACTGTCCGGTGCCAGGAACGCGGGCGTGCTCGGCTCGAGAGGGGGCGAGTACATGGACGAGTAGTCGGGTGCTTGCGCGTCCGACACGACTTCGAACCGCGTGGGGTCCGACGAATAGGTGATTGGTGTCATGTCGGTCGCGAACGTGAAGGTCATGCTGGGGTTTGGGTTGTCGACGAGCGGGGGCATGTCCATCTCAATGTCGTCGAGTTCTTCGAGATGTCCCCCACCGTCGACGATGTGTGGCGGGAGAAGCGGTGCGTCGACCAGGGGCGGCATGTCTGGCAGAGGACCTGGGGTATATATCAGCTGGCGCACAAGGTTATGATAGATGAATGCGCCGCACCGTCCTCGAAGGTCGTGAACATGAGCGGCCTCTCGACGAGGGGGGGCATGCCGTCTATATTGGGTCGATGCGCGTGTCAGCTTGGAGGCCACGCGGGTACCGCGTGCAGACGCGTCTCACCGTCGTCGTCGTGCACGTTGCGGGCCGCCGGGGCGCCGCGTGGCATAGTGGATGCTTGGAGGATCGCCAGAGCTCGTCGTGGGCAACGTCGAGGAGAGAGGCGAACTCGAAACAAGGTTTTGCACTGGTGTGAGCGAGACGCAGGAAGACTTTATGCTGCGTTTGGCAAGTCGGCCGTTTCCCACCGCCATCTCGCGCGCTCGGTGAGAGACAGTCCCGGATCGGGCGATGGCGATAACGACACGGCCACGGAACGTGCCGCGGGCTGCGAGCCACGTGTTTCCCCTCTTCGCCGTCGTCCCGCCCTCGGCCGACGCGCCCGTCGCTGTGAAAGGCGCCCAGTTACCATAACGGGACCAGGAGCGCCTGGTGTCGCCCTCTCCTCCAGATCGCCGTCCCTGCACCTCCTCGCCGTTTACACCATCGTTTCCGTATGCGCTGCGAGCCGGGCGCTCCCGCACCCGGTCCTTTGGGCCACGATGTCCTTTCGGACCATCGCGCCGTCTAGAAACCCGTGACCCCTCCCGCTTCCCCAGCGCTGTCAGCGCTGATATATCGAATACTGTAAACCCGGCCCATGCGTTCGCAGAGTCGCCCGTCCATCACGGTGGTCCCGCCGCAAGCTCCGGAGAGGCGAAGAGACAATAGAAACCGGCGGACTGTCAAGTCTTTTTTTTGCCTCGAGGACGAGGAAGAGGTCGGGACTCGGGAGGTGGCGCAGCGGCCGCGGCACAACCGTCGCTGTGCGCCTCGTGGGAAGGACCCCGAATACTGATGCTCGCGTTTACCGTTTGCTTCGGCAATGAATCGATGAGAGGCCGATGCGATGAGCAGTAACAACGAGACCTGGTCAACTCGCCGGTATCCTTACGGTATCCTAACTCATAGATCCGCAAGATGCTTCCGATGTACGAACCGAACAACTTACAACGTCGCGCTCACCTATCAGACTACTGTCCGAGGTCTTTGCAGGCGTCCATATTCCTTTTCCATCTTCCATGGCGTCCCTCTCATGCTCCACCGCCATACACTGAACAGCCATATACACGTACTCAATCATCTCCGAACCCGCACTTACCTTGGTCCAAGCGAAATAGCCATCTATCTATCCGTGCGATCATCCGACCATCTTCGGGGCGCCTGCTCCGAATATTTTGCAACGTTGCATACGGGACTGCGCAACGCCGGACTCGGAACGCTCGGTACGCGTCGCTTCGTGCCACAGCAATGCGCACGAAGGCCCGAAGGAAGTCTCTTCCCACCTGAACGTTGAACGCTTCCAACAAGTGAGCGCATAACACTCCGGAAGGTCGGCCTCGCGATCCGGAGCAATCTATCCGCCGCATGCAAAAGGCTACGCATCCCGTTCGCTAATCTAATCTCGAATCCTCGGGCTTCACCAAAGCTATCCAACTTCTTCCTCCGGATTTGTTCTCTACCGTCGGATCTAGTGCCCGATGTTATGGCGAGCTTTGCATGCGCGCTCGTAGGACTGGTGGCATGGTGGATCGTACCGAGACTGCGCGTCGCACGCGAGCTACAGAACTCGCACCCCCCCTCCCCCGCCTTCATCGCCTGCGCATTTGACCTCGCCGTCCATGCCTTGATCTAATCAGTACCACGCCTGCAATCCGCGTCTAATCGTATCCTATAGCGTGGAATCAGTAGCGCTCCGCAGCGACCTTCCCAGCTGATCCGCCCTTCCATTTCCTCAACATTTCGCGCTCAGGCTTCCCGTCCCAACTCGCACTACCATGCCAATATGCAAACTCACTGTGGCACGATGCACACGGAGGGTTTACCGACCGGACCGACACCCGAACGCTTACACCGACGTCACTGATCCGCCAACACTTTCTGCTTCCGTCTCTTGCTTTGGTGCCCTGACGACCCGATGCAGATGGCGAATCGTGATCCGCATCCGCTTTCGCTCTCCTTCGACTTTCCCCCTTGGACCCACGGGGCCTGCGCGGACCGACCTTACCGGAAGCGCCGCATCGCAACTTGACTTCCTTTTCCGTTATTGCCATTTGGGTCACGGTTGGCCTCCGGATCGTACTGAGCCCATACGGTGGCGGCGCGGAATGCCCAATCCCTTCTTTCATCACCTCCGTAGCTGCCCTTCGTTGTCACAACTTTCCGCGGACCCGCAGAACAACGGCATAAGTCGTAGTCGACCGACGAGGCGCACACGCGGCTCGATTGAATGGCAGCAGGCATCCTCCCCGCCGTTTGCCCGCCTGATATGTCAACGACTAGAAGAGCTCTACGCCTCAATGCCTACATAATTTCCGTTCGAAGTCACTGTTCGCTGGTCGGACGTCGGTCCAGAGCCACGAGAATTGCAAAAAGACGGCGCCGGCAGCAGCTTCGCAGGCTAGATCGAGTCTCGATTCAACGACGCCGCTCCGAGTCTGTCGCAACGTGCTGTACTCTCGATCCACTGTGTCGTAGGAATCATGCAGGACATCCCATACTACTCTGCGCATTCCATGGATAGACTCTAGGGACAGGTTTCGTACACGAGTGGCCGCCGCCGACGTTCGGCGAGATTCTCAAGTTTATATCCTGACGAGCGGATATACTACCTGGGCGTCTTGACCCTGAACCCCAAAATCCGTACGAGGAAGGCAGAAAAGGCGAGTAGACACAGCCATGTACAGAAATGTTCTGAGATACCCACTGCAGATGTTTTGGCCGTGATGTCGATACTCATTTGACGGTTCAGTACCCATGACTTCGCGCCACATGAAGTTCGTGCAGAGAAATCCGCGGGAAATGACCATTGCGCTGGGTACGGGGCTACATCTTACCCTTGCATGCAGCTGATCCGACATTGCACCCGTCGGGATCACGGCGATGCACGAAGCGCAAACGTTTGTCGTTCCCATCGCCTTCGACGCGTCCCGGCCTACGAAATGAAAGTATTCCCCACCTTCGGATACTCTTTGGGTCCCCCCCCACGCGAGATGAACTGCTCGAGACGAGTCTTCCGATAGGGTTCCTAGTAGCAGTTTCCATCCCGAGTATCGAAGTTCATTCGACGAGTGGGCGCTGCCTCGAAAAGAGCAAACGTTCTTATAATATGTAATCTGCCAGTCTCATTTCCGTTAGTGTTCTGAACGCCAGAAGCGTCGAGAAAGGCAATCTGATGGTTTGAGAATCGCCGCGAACCCTGTACGTTCGCCGTGCGATCAGACACGCCACGCACCCTGTACGATCAGACATATCGTGTACCAATCTTTTAGCCCACGATGTCCAGTACCGAGGATATGCATGTCCTTGATGTACTTACATCGAGCTCCGAGCGCAGACAATTTTCTGGTCTTCCACTTAGTCAGTACTGAGGTCATACAGAACGTCGCTTTTTACGTAGGCTCATCGCTCTCACGAGATTATCCGATGGTCATCATGTGCGAAAGCGCCTCAGGATAGTACCTGATGGGTGCGGTACGCGAAGTAGGCAGTGTTGAGGCGCTTAGATGTCTTTTGTGCATACTTCGGGCAAACTGCCTGATCTCCGATGCGCGTAAAACGCGGAAATGGTCCTCCCTAGTCGTTGCACATGATAGATATGATCCATCCTGTCGTGTACGCTGCTCGCGACGTATCATCTGATAGCGCGCTAGTTTAATGAACGCGGGAAGAGACGGGAAGAGGTTCATGAATTATTTTATCTCACCGCCTGCTGCGCAGAGAGAAGCGAGTAAGGATATGTGCATGACGAAAGCACACAATCGCACCCTCTCTGCAAGATACTGCATCCGTTGAACATCGAGGATGATTGTAGGTTGGGCCCTAAATTGCAGAAGACTCCGGCATCCTATCCGAGTGCATAGCGGGCCTATCGGCGGCACAGAACCTACGATCATTTGCAACCCTCGAACTCTAACCGGATATCCACAAGGTCCGTTCAGAGCTTCCCCTTCGGGCGATAGCAGGCGGGCTCGCCGGAATGGTGGCTCCTTGATGCCATATGCAGCAGAAGGCGGAGATCGACCACCTGATCAGGATAAGCTGCCCCAGAAAGGTGGATTTTAATCGCCGGTGGGGCTTCGTCGAGGGCGTGAGGCTGTCTCACATCCGTTGAACGAGCCCCCCCTCTTGTCTAGGACAACAGCAGTGCCCCCCGTATAGGTACGAGGTACACCACAGCCCCTATGAAGTCTGTTGCGCGTGGCTCAGGTTAGACAGGGGACCGGTGAAAGCGGGACCGGGTCAGGTCAGGGCGCACGGGACAGGATCAAGACAGAAGAGGCTCTAGAAATCTCGATCGCATGGTCATCAAAGCGGTTTCCCACGGCTGTTAATCTTATCTGACTTAGCGCGATTAGACATTCTTGTTTTCAGTTTTGTGCACGTTATCCGTGGACAATTACGGAGAACTCACTTGTAGCGTAGCATGTAACGACCCTGGTTCCAAGCTAACCGGAGAGTGGACACAGTATGTTATGTCTTGATTCAAAGCGTCTTGACTTGAAGACCGGCTTTAGCTTCCGCGCCGGTGGTCCGTAGTATCCCGAAGATCTATATGAAATTCTGATGAATAGCCGGGAACCGACAGTTCGGTAGCAAGATCGAACGAGCGCACTTGACTTGCAGTGGCGTGCTTTCAGCCAACCTTATCTCGTGCTAGAATGGAGCATCCCGAGCTCTCGACTCTGAGGATAGGAGCCACCAAGTATGCAATGAAATCCGAATATATCTTAGGACTTGCTCGCTCAAGCCCAATAAGGGATGCCTTGTGCTTAGTGACCAGCGGTAACGTAACGCACGATGTTTATTCGCCGGTGAGAGTATACGCATTCATAGGAAACGAACAGCGTACGGGCCTCCGTGGAGACTGACAAACCCGCGGATGCACCAATAACATTCGTGCCGAGGAGGCGAACGCCACATCAGAGCGCAGTGATATCGACAGTAACACGCACCAACATACGCACCTGGATGTCTGAGACCGCGTCGGGACGGCCTTCAACGAGACTGGGCCGACGCACAAGACGAGATCACGGGTGCTAGACCAACCGGAGATCGGCGCACCGCCTGTTATGCGGGGGAGGGATGAGCTGTCGGCTTGCCGACGGCGCAATTGTGGCGACAGCTTGAACCTCGACATGCGGCTACGAGCCGCCTGCGCAGACGACTGTTTATTGATAGCCGAACAGAGGTGAATCTGATGGACGGGTATTACTGGCCTCGTAATGTCTCCGCCGATGGCGGCATCCCAGGTGGGGGCGTATAGATCAAAGCAAGTGAGACTGCCTAATATGGCTAGCCCGCATAAGCGTATAGGCGTTCGCGAAAGAAGGCAAACGCCACTCACTGGACATTTGTGGGCGTATATCTTACACGGATTGCCAGCCGCCATATGGCGAGTGAAAGATGGCCGAGCACGGTGATCGATGCTTGTGACATGAGCACATTCATCGCGATATTCGTGACCATAAATCGCGTTAAATGCGCTGCACAATCATGGGGGTGAAATTTTCATTTCGATGCCGTGGTTCTGGAGAGAAACCTGCACTGCGTCAGCCGAGCCTCCAAAGCCGTTGGGTGCGGTCATGGAGCACACCGAACAAATCTGCCAGTGCGCAATCAGTCGGGGAGCTGTTCTCCACCGCGAGCAGCGGAATGGCGCCCATCGAATGAGAGATATGACGATGAGCTCCATGGATGTCGCGCATAAGGTCGTTCGCGTCGGGCCTGGCGAGCAAATGCGATGTATCCAACGTCTCGACCACCAGCGCGGTTCTAGAAGCTGGAGACGGGTGAGATAGCGAGCCATCCGTGTGATGGATGAACCGTTGCCCAGCGCGGGTCGGCGCGGAACGATGTCATTGCGACCATGCACCACCGCCGTTACTATTAGACACAATAGCCAGGTCTCGGGAAGAGTCAGACGCCTCGCGCTTCAAATTGCGAACTGAAGGGAAGCACAGCACGGTTTCAGTGGCAATGAGTTCCAAGGCCGGATGGAATGCGAGAAGCTGCCGTTGCACTTTGCAAACCAGCGCGCACCGGTCCGCAGGGGGTCATGCTACGCCGATATCATGGCGGGCGGATCGTTGAGTCGCGCATCGGACAATGAGCATCCTCACGGACGCGAGCAGCGATAACGCGACCTGACTCCGGATGAACAATGGGGTGGAGAGAACGCGCAGGAAATCTAGAACGTCTTCCCCGAGGGCTATTGTCGAGTGGGTGGCGGTAAAGATGCGACGCGATGGCGCGACCGCGAGAAGGGTGCAAAGATGTGAAGGGCGACCGCGCCAATCGTTCTGGTGCAACATCATGGCCAGATTTATGAGCGGAACAGGGAGAGCCGGCCCCATTGTAGCCCAAATCAAGAAAACGGGGCACAGGAGTCCAGGGCCGGAAAAAACCCGCGGCGGCGACTCTGCCAGAGAGAGTCATATACCTACCAAGAGCGACAATCTGTTCAGTTCGCATATAGGACGAACGGTGAGATCGAGCGCAAACCTGACTCACCGTGCAAGCTTGGTGGAGGGTGGGTGCCAACGGCACTTTCCTTTAGAGTTCATGGAATTCAATGCGGGTTCGGATGCTATGATCGCCGGGTTTTGCGGGGAAGTAAGCTTTGCGATGTGGGCGGTTCCCACTTCAGCTACACCCCGCTACTCCATATTATTGATTTACACCCTCAAACTCGCAGAATGTGGCGACGATGCAGGGTGTTCGGACGCTGCGCCCGAGTGCGAAATGGTGGCGACGCTGGCAGAAGGTCGGGTGACGGAAAACTCGTCATTTCGGGCAGGCGTGACACGTCACACATGGTTCCATGCTCTCGGATCTCACATGCCACGAACGGACACCCGCGCGTCCTCTTGAACCTTCCTCTTCCATCGACCCGAGCCCATTCGCAATTCCGTCATCTGAGAGAACTGCGTAAAAGTGTCCCGACATTTCCGACCCGCTTCGGACGAAGCGCGACATCAGTAATGGCAATGTCGCCGCACTACACTGCCTGTACCCTGTGCCCAGCGCCTCGAGGGTGGCCACGCTGAAGGAAATGTCGTAAACAATCCCCAAAGAATGCCGAAGCTGCCCCAGCCATGTAGGACACCGGTCCGGATACCAGAGTGAGACAGTGTCCTGGACCTAGGACTACCCGTGCCCGATCCGGGACTCTGAAGAGAGACGCATTCGATGCACCGGCCACAGGCCTGACCATATCGGGTGCCCTGAGAGTCTTCGAATTCATACGTGTACTAGAGTGCGTATGCATTGATCTCGAGAGTGTTCGTGGAATAACTGCCTTACGGTTCTAGCCTAGAGAAAATGGGATGTAAGACGGAAGTTGATATTGAATGTACTTGCACTAGCTCCGCGTTCATCTGCATGGATGTTTCCAGGAGACGAAGTAGCGGTGGCGTCGTATACTTCGCTCGCAAAATGCCAACCGTCAATCGATGTCCATTGACAACCTCGGGCCACAGAACCATTCGAGCGCACAGTAGCTAGCGATCTGACCTGGCGAGCATACGATTGATTGCATTGTCACCGGCGTTTTCATTTCCGTACAACGCTTTAGATCAGATAACATACGAGTTGGGCGACCCCGCTGAAGAGACTGCCTATGCGAAGGACGAGTCCGTCGTTGTTGCGTGATCGGCGTCTTCGGAGAATGCAGAGAGTGCAAGTGTTCATCTCGGATATCCTAGAACGTCAACGCCAGTGGTGATGCGCGGGAGCGTTCAGTAACTTGAGCCGGAACTCACTCCGGTCTCTCGCTGTCTCTCGCGGCATGGAGATCCGAGCACCGGTGATCCGCCGTCGGAACGCGCAGGCATACGGGCGGTGTCCTGCTTTGTCCCACTTCTGTCTGATATCGCTTCGGGCTCCATATCGCACTGCAGCGCAGCGTTGAATAGCCGGCGGAGAATCTGTTCATGTGATGCCGGACAGGCGGGGCCCACCTCCGCGAGCGCGTCCTAGCGTTCGCTATCGCAGATGGAACAAGGACACCCGTATCAACCTTTTCGGCCAGGTGCGCCATGGCAGGGCAGATGGATGCGATTTAATATCCGTGGACTTGTTGAGCGGGGGTACGGACCGTTCCGAATCGGCTGATGGGGATCAAGGGCATGATACGGAAGTATATCGTGCTTGAGCAAGACGAGCCCAAGCGCGTCGCGTCGCGCGACGAATGAGGCAGGCGTAGTGGTTTGCGGGTCCAGTGACGACGAGCACTGCTGTGGGCGTCAATCTCGCCGACGCCTATCGGGTGCTCGAGCGGGAGGAGGACTCGAGGGGAAAGTATCCGCCGCTCGGTGTCCTAGTTGCCTTTCTGGAACACCGGCGCTGACCGGCACGGCTGGACCGGCAGATAGGGTCGCAGCTGCCGCATCGGGCAGGTTGAACGCACCGCCGATCTTGCCCTGAGCGCGGGCGGGTGGGTTCGTCGGAGGAGCGTGACGGCGTGCCGAGACGACTGGCGGTGGACGGTGCAGAGAATGCGCGTTACGTCGGGTCCCACGGGAAATTATCGAATATCTACCCGAGCGATGGCAGATTATCTAGTCAGCGGACGCAATAACGGCATGGGAAAAAGCTTAATGCCACGCTCGTTCCCATCGTGCTCCTGAAAGACAATAAGCAAGGACACCGCTCCTCTGTTTGCGCACTGTTTGGCCAGGAAATGGAGAACGCCCTCGCGTCTGAATTCGGCACACGGTCCCTAGAATGTCTCATTTGGGACTGAACAATGAGCGAGATGCGGGCGAACTCCTCGCTCGTGTTACGTCCGCCGGAACCTTCCCCCCATCCACCTGGCCAAGACTATAAAGCTCGTCCCCCGTATTGTCTCGGCTTCGACCTCCGCCAGAGCTAATTGTCTTTGCCTCGCCAGTCCGGACGAAACAAAGGGAGCCATCCATCCTGCTCGAATCTCCATTATCTCCCTCTTCCCCCTCCCCATTCACCGCCCATCCGCCTCGAGCAGGCTCGCCTCCCTTTCCTTTTCGGTCGCTACAAAGACACTCTGAACAATCGTTCATCATGCCCGCCTACAGGACGCGCGATGCGCACCCACGATGTAAGGGAATCAGCTTATCGGACCATCGAACCAACTTGCTCACCTTGACGCGATGCAGCACTCGAGATCACCACGGACGCGCCCCAGCTGGAGCCCCCCAGCGTCTCCATCATCGCCCCCACGCCCCGAGCATTCACCTTCCCTATCAACACCGGTCCCTTTCCACCGTCCGTCGCCAGTCCGTTCTCCTCCCCCTCGGCGTCCCCCTTCGACGAAAGTCGCTCGCCGATCACGCCTGTGTCGACACCACCATTAGTTCGCACCTACACCCCTTCATCCGAGTTGTCCTCACCTACGTCCTCCTCCGTGTACTCCCCCACCCGCGGAACGCCCGCTTCGCAGTGGCGTCGTCGTAAGTCTTCCGGTTCCGTGGTCACTGAACCCGAGCGGCGGCCCAAGAAGGGCGACGAGGACTACATCAAGCGCCCCGAGAACGCCTTCATCCTCTTCCGCCGGAAATGCGTAGAGGATCGCCTGCAGGCCGCGCAGGAGCAGGCGGAGTCGTCCTCCACGAGCGGCGAGAAGGGCAAGGTGAAGAAGCAGCGGCAGGCGGATCTGTCCAAGATGATCAGCCAGCAGTGGAAGGCGCTGACGCCGGAGGAGAGGACGCACTGGGAGGAGCTTGCGAAGGAGAAAAAGAAGGAGCACGAGGCGCTGTACCCCCACTACGTTTACCGCCCGCAGCGCGTCAAGAAGAGCGAGAAGGCAAAGGCGGCGGCGTCTAAGAAGGGGAAGGGTGCGGCGAGAGGTGAGGAGTACGAACCGGACTTGGACAGTATGTCCTTCATCCTCCCGATCCCGGCGATGCCTACGTCTGCGCGCCACGGACGTTCGATATCCGCCCCGACGCCTCCGGTCGCATACCAGACGATCCAGCTCCCGAGCATCTCCTTCATGCCTTCGTGCCCCAGCTCTCCGACGCTCGGCCCGATGCCTCCCATCCGGAGAAGCTCCGTCGACCGGACTCCGCGTCCCACCGACCGATCATACGAGGCTGCGCCGTCTCAGACCCTCATGCCGCCCATGGCAGCACCGACGGACTACTCGTCGACCTTCGTGAGTCGCCTGCTTGCTCGATTCGCGTTCGCATTTATTGACGCCCTACGTAGCCTGGCCAATATCAGGGAATGTACGAGTTGCGACCACTTGTGTTCCCCGATCAGTCGCAACACCCGTCGATGAGCCTCCCTCCGCTCACCATGCCTGCATCACAGCACTCCACGATGCAGCTCGTCTCTCCAGCCGACTCGATCGCGTCCGGACCCGGATCTCCCGGGCCGTTCACCCCTTCGTCGAACCTCGGCGTCGGCATCATGATACACGGCGAAGAAACCAATTTGGCATGCGGCGGCGGCCAGGAGCACGACTTCGCGTTCGACATGGCCATGCCCGACCTCGTGTACCCCGCGTGGTCGTGGGAAGGCCAGGCGCTATGGAACCCTTCAGAGTCTCTGCTGCAGACGGAGGACTTCGACCTCCACGCGATCCCTCCTATCGAGCTGGGTCTGCCCAAGTACGACGCGGGCGACGTGCACGAGCAGCAGATCGCGGAACAACAGCAGCAGCACGACAACACCCAGCCGGCGATGCCGTCGTCGTCCTCCGATTGCGGACCCCAGACCTCGACCGGCCCGTGGTTGCTCAGTGCGTCCGACGCACGCTCGGACGGGGGCCACGACCCCTTCGCTGGCATCTCGTTCGACGACATGATGCTTTCCGACCGATTCTAACGATTTCGTCAGCGCGCCGGCTCGCACTGACAGCAAGAACGATTCTCTTTACGGACACCCACCTTGTACCGCTCTCATCTGCCCGCCTCCACATTCTCATCCGACATACAACCTTTCACTTCATCATCTCCTGCGACTCCTTTGGGCACCAATGTTGTACGGGTTATTGTTGTATCCGCACATCCCCAGTCCGCCACTGTAACACCACAGCGCGACCTCTCTGGCCACTATCATCACCACCAGCATATGTACGCACCCCCGCCCATTCCAAGCCTCTTCCGCGCCAGCTCAACCGGCATTGTACTTCCCCCTCCTCATTCTCCATCTCCAGCATAACCGCACGGGCGTTCCTTGCTTATTAATTATTATTACCTTACGCTCATTTATTCTTTTTTCATTACTATGTACTCACCAGAGGATCGGAAATCGAGAACGACATTGCTACAACCAATTTCTTCACCGCGTTGCATTGACTTTGGAATTGGAGCTAGTAGATGCGCATGAGATGTAACGACTATGACGTAGACAGAATGGATAACCTCACCATTCACTGTTGCGAACCTTGCCATTGCGAACTATTGTCTGCGTCGTCAGGCAACTGAGTTTCGGTGGTCGTTGCGAAGGAGGTGAGACACGGTGAGCAAGCCTCCGGTGAATTCAGCGACTTGATAGCGGGACCTGACGCTTTTGGCAGAAGACAATAAGGACGTGCATGTGGGGTACCGAGATAAGATCGACTTGCCTAGACGACTCGCAATCGCTAGGAACGGATCTCGATCGAGTGTCTTCAAACGTCGTTGAACCGGCGGAAAAAACCCGCTACCTGTTTCCTCCTATCACGAGTTACCGGACTAAACCGAATGAGCCTCCCAAGCTAGCAGCTGAGGCCTGCCGGAGTATGGATTGTCAGGGGTACGGTGAATAAGGTTGCGGTTCATGGACGTTGATCCAAGGGCGTCGCTCCATTACAGGAACCAAGACTGCCATGATGCACGGAGTTGGCAATCTCGACATCGCTGGAAAGCCTTGCCGTATGTCGGCTAGCCGCATAATGGCAAGATCTGTCGAGCGTCGATGGTACACCGACGCGGTTGCCAGCGAACGTGTTGACCTGTTTCATCTTTTGTCAACCAAGCGGCAGGGGGGTACGGACGTCCTAAGACGCAGACGATGAAACACCATTGCGACAATAAGTAGCCTTCAGAGAGAAGGCGAGTCAAAGATACTGGGCGTCAAGGCGTTGGTCGTCCAGGCGGCGCGTGTGCAGACAAAAGACCGACGACGACGACGAGGAACATCTTTGCTTTGCGAACACGTGACGGCAACACTATCCAGCCGCGTTTTGTTTTCTGTGGTGTACATCTAATCTGCATGTTGCCTGCCTGCCTGCACGCCAAGCGTGACAACAAGATATCGTGCCTCCTCCTGAATCCAAGGTGATGGGATTAGTTGCGCTTCTGAGAAGCCCGAAGGGATCGACGCCGGATCACGCACTACCGTAATATTCCCATCTCAAGTTGAACTCCTCCGACGCGCCTCTGCAAGTCTCGTCAAACTGGCGGATATTGGTATGCTGGCTTAATGGCGGGAGCTACTTTCGTCGTATCGCTGTTTGCGAACGTCTTCCCGAGCTCAGTCCATGTGGTGGAACAAGGTTTAATTCATGGAACGTGGCGGCAGGGCCTCGAGGCGATCCGTTATGCTCGGAACGAATGATCAGTGAGCGAGGCGACTTTGGCGTACCCTCCTTGTATCTGTGCCCTGGAGAATCGCTGTGCTCAAGTCGTCAGCCGCCCCATGCACCATGCCCCCGATTCCCTCTCTTCCTGCTGAAGACAGGGAACCCCGTCGCAAGGCCTTGCTGATCGGTATCAAGTATGATTCCAGCGGTGAACAAGAATCCCCCGAATCTGGAGCACTTATAGGACCACATTGCGACGTTGCCAATTTCAAGCAGTTCATCATGGGTTAATTGCGCTGTCCTTGCCCTGTTTCAGAGGATAAGTCGCTTACCACCGGATGTTCTGTGCGTCGATCCAGAATTCTACCATTATTGCGAGACGGATATCATCATCATGCAAGATGACCCCTTGACACCAACGCACTTGCAACCTTCGAGGAGGAACCTCGTGAGTCTATAGAAATCAGCCTTCATCTCTTACTTTGACACTCCTGCAGCTTCATCAGTTCAAAGCTCTGGTAGAAGGTGCACAGGAAGGAGATCGTTTTGTGCTGTACTGTGAGTTTGACCGTATCAACGCACGTTATCCTAATCGAAACTTCCGGATAGACTCTGGCCACTCGCGCCAGGTCGAGAATACAACCGGATCAGAAGAGGATGACATGGACGAAGGTAACTAAACCCCACAGACCTACGCTGAATGATGTCTGACGAACCTAGCTCTTGTACCATGTGATGATACCGGACACGACGAGATCAGAGATAATGTACGCCCCGCTATTACGAACCTTGCTCCCATCAACTTCAACAGGTCACCGTAGGTTCTTAAACAACTGCTCGTCGATCCTCTTCCTGTCGGGTGCACATTGACTGTACGTTTTGACCTCGATCTTTGTACCGATGAACCGACTCGATCCTGATGTTACAGGCCATATTCGACACGTGTCATAGTGGTACTATGCTAGGTAGGCCGAACGCTACGAATCGACGCTTCGCTAAATCGTAATCCCTGATAGACCTTGACCACGTACATTGTCATAACGTTTACGTGCCATATATCTACAAAGGAGAGCGTGACGCATCTCTTATCCGTAATGCTAATGGTAAGTTATTCAGCTGCCATGTTTCGAGTATCAGCTGACGCCAGCTTCATAGCCCGCAAGCTTGCCAGATGTAAGCGTGTCTGCTGGACAGAGATTGTCCCAAGTTACTCACCCATTCAAATGTAGTTTCATCGGGCCGAATCATCTCTTCCCAGCGTCGTAACGCCGAGGAGGTCGAGTCTCGCAAAGGAAGCTTCCAAGGTCTGCCGGCGACATCCATCAAGGCGAAGCAGCTTCAATGGCGCAATACCATGCAAATCTTCCCCTCTCACTTTGCCGTGCCTCCGATCTTGCCAGAGCCCGTTGAGAATACTGCCCCTACTCGTGCGTGGACGGACCCGGGCACCCCCTCCAACATCGGCACGACATTCGAAGGCATGGATGTCGTCAGCCCAACAAGCCCCGACTTCTGTATCACCCCCCCTTCAGGTATCTTCCCCGGTCGTTTGACAGTGGCGGATCCGAATTCGGACCTCCCGGTTCCATTGTTGTCGCCGTATATCGCGCAGCAGCCATCGTGGTTACTCCAGGACGAAGCACAGAGGTGCATGTCGCCGATCTCCGAGCATTTCAAATGCGATGGGTGGTGCACTCCTGAATCCGGCGAAAATAAACCCCGCGTGGTGCGTTGGCGAAACGTCCTGCCATGTTGCTTGCTGAGGTTCGCGTCACAGGTAGCATTGGCAGCTGCAGGTGATAATCACTTGACTTGGGACTTGGCCGAAGGAGGGACATTGACCATCGTATGTCATATGTTTTACATTCTTACAGAGCGACTCTGATGCTTTCCCTACAAGGCGTTGATCGATATATTAAGTATGTGCATGGCCAATGAGATAAATCACGGGCTCACGATTACCTTCTGCAGAGACAAAACCAGAAATGCCCTTCGATAAGCTCATGACAGAACTCAGGTAAGAGAGTTCGATCGAAGACTCCAAAAGCTGACAAGCCCTGCCAATGTAGCTACCGTCTCTACGAGATGGCCCAAAGAGTCCATCAATGGTCCAGGGATCAATACAAGAAACGGAAGGCTCCCGGCACCAGGGTGAAGCACGACGACATCGAACTCAACATGATCCCCACTCCACAGGTAAGCGCGTGTCAGCAGTATGGACAGCATACTGCATCACTAATTTCCCCGTAGTTGAGCAGTAACATCAGATTGGTGGGTCAAGCGTCATCATGAGGAGAGGTTGCAACTAATTCTCCGTGTTCGGTAGAACATGTCAGACCGCCTCATCTTATGATCTGGCACCTCTTGAGCTTGTTAGGATAAGCTTGTACGTTCAAACTTCGGTTCGTGTTATTTCGGCAACTTCCTCGCAATGCTGTTGCGACATTGAATGGCTTACAGGACGTGATTTGTCCTCAACATTCACATCCATGTGATATTAGTCTCATGATATTGCGACAATCATGCATTCACGGCACTTGATTTAGACGTTCGCCAACAGATACTGAACGCGTTTCTTGCAAATGTGGGAGTCGGTGGGCATGACCGCCATCGCGACGTAATTCAGCGGCCCTTGGGCTGTGACACGAGGCAAGAGTAAGACGCGGCCGATTCATAGCGAGTTTCCATATACGAACCTTGACCTCGTCTCCCAACGTTCTGATAAACAGGCTTGGCCGCTCCGCCGTCTTAGCACCTTCCTCGCCCGCTTCCCATCCATAGCTCGTCGCAACGGCCATCTTAGTGCCGTCGGAATTGAACGCGACACTCGATACGGAAGAATTGTACTTGTTGTACTGCCGGATACGTTTCTTCAACTCGTGGTTCCACATCGAGACAGTACCATCGCCGCCAGCGGAAGCAAGCGTGTTGTACCTGCGGTGCGAATGTCAGCGACGTTCATCACACGTGAACGTGGCTACACGTACGTGGGATGGAAGGCAAGCGCGTTGACGGGCCAGACATGGTCGACGTCGTCAATTGTTTGTCGGTGTGATTTGAAAGCGTACTTCTTTTGCTGCATCTCCGGACTCGGATCAAAATATTCGACTGCGATGCGACCCTCAACGGAGCCGGTGGCGTATCCTGGGTGGTAACAATGTGTCGGACTTCGACGACTATACGATCAGGTGGCTCACGCACCTTGCCCGTCCACCATGCACGCAAGTGAGCGCGTCATGTACTTCAAACTGCTCTCGCGCTCCTGCGTCGGCCTGTCCATCTTTCGGATATCGAAGATATGGAAGAGTCTGCTGGCCATCGCGACAACCAGCGTGTTCTTGACGAGGTCCAGGGCATAGACGCGCTCAGGCACCGTGTGTGACGCTTGCTGCGCAGCGCCAGGTCCAGCGCGTGGATCCCAGAACCGCACAGTGCTGTCCCATGAACCAGTGACTAGAGCATCTGATGTAGCAAATTAGTAGAGGGCCGGTGTAGTAAGGGCAGGACTGACTGATTTCGGAGGCATAGCTCATGGAGGAAACGGTGCTGGCGTGTTGGCCGATCGGGACGGACTTGTCCGCCTCTAGGTCGAGACTATCATGCTCGAGCAGAATATCAGGACAGAGTCAAGAAATGTTCTCATATGTCGACGCACTGAAGAACTGCCGTGTCCAAACCGCCACTAAAAGCGTGGGTCGCATCGGCAAAGCAGCAAGAAAGTACTGCGGCCCTGTGGTCGAACTTGGACTTCTGCTCGTTGGCAGCGGTATCGTAGAATCGTACAGTCTGGAGACTAGTCAGTTCACAGTGTGCCTGAACAGCCTGAGCGACTAACGGTATCCCATGATGAGACGAGGAGATGACTTGGGTTGCTCGGTGAAAAGCTAACTCGGGAGATGCTGTCGAAAGGAGCCGAGGCTAACTCCACTTGATCTACGAGCGAGTTAGAGGACGAGTTCACGAGCGATGAACGACACTCACCGGACATCACGCCTGTACAGTGTAAGCTCGGACAGGGAGGTAAAACGTATCAACGAGGCGAGCGCCCGGGCACTCATCGCTGAATGATCACGTGACCCGTTAATCTCCTCCGATAAGTACTTATGCTTGCCAGGTCACTGGTCAGTAGTAACATAGAACGTGGTCCATCATTACTCTAAAGCATTCTTCAATTTCGCGCGCAGCTCTGCATCTCCACACCGCATCCGCCACAAACAGCCCTCCTCATCACTCTCCTTCAACCGCAGCACCGCACTGGAATCAGCGGACGAGACCAAGAGTTTCACTTCACCTGAACGACGTTATAGCCCGAGGTGAAATACCTTTCCGTGATAGTTGGACAAGTCTCACCTGCGAACGGTGCTTGATTTGCTGAAATGACGACTACTCCGATGCTTTCCAGCCTCTGTATGCGCCTTACCACTTCCTCTATCCCTACGTCACACCAGCCTCTTGTGTTGACGACGTTCGCAGCGTTCCAGGCTATTTCAAACCGACGTCTTGGTTCTGCCTCCTCAGCATTGCCCGCTGGAGTAGGGCTGCTGGGGTCGGGTAGCTCGGATTCGGACAGGAAAGGTGAGTCGAGTGCGATAAGATCCGGCCGTGAGCGCTACGAATGCTCGTTAGGGTATGAGAAACAATGGTCACGCTATAACGCACAGTGTCATCGGCTTCATAGGTATTTATTTCTACAGGGAAGGGGGCTCTACCTCGCGGAGGCGACTGCAGCAAAAGCGGTATTTGAGACTGTTGCACGTTGAATCAGAATCAGGCGTACCTTGGCTAATGCCTCCAGTTCATAATCTCCTGCGGCGAGGGCAAGCTCTCCCGGCGATACAGTCCTCGGCACGTCCTGAGTCGTTTGTCTTGGGCTCAAACTTAGCGTCGCGAACATCCGCGGGCTCATCTCCTCACGCGCCGACAAACGCGGACTCGTTCCCACCTGTGCAGTGACCCTCGGGCTCGTCCGAGATACAGATCGATGACTCATACTGCTCGTGGGCCGGCTTGAAGCGGAAGCGGGGACGAAGGAATGATCGCGCCGCAATTGCCCATGGGCAAGGGCGGGAGGCGCGTCGTAGGCCGCATATCGCAGTTTTGCGGTGACCGAGCGGGGCGAGTCGGGGGCGCGCGGCTTGCTCAACGGTGATAAAGAACCCTCAGTATGCTTCGGTGAAGTCGAACCCTCAGCTGGAGCAGACGCTTCGAGACCGTATGCAAAATCTGGAAGCTGGCGCAGATTAATCAGCACAGTGGTGAGCTCGAGTACCAATACTCCTACAGAGGATGTTCTCATCCGTTTCACCACCTTCCTAAGTTCTTCCGGCTTCGATGTTAGATCCAGGAACTGGGTGCATCGCTGGGAACATGCACGTCAACAACATGATCAGTTTCAAACGTTCCTGAACTTTACCCGTCGGATATGTTTTCCTGACCCGACAGTTAGGGTACGGACAGCCGTAATAGCGTCTTCTGTTGGACCAGCGTCACCGCATTCCAGGACTAGTCGCATCATCGCTAGTAGACATGCGTCTTGAACTGCCGCTACGATGCCAATCATGATGAGCGATCTTATGTCCGATTACTTCGGGTCAAAGCGTACTGACGTCTGTACGAGTCAAGCTTGATGGAAAATCCGCTCAAAGCTTCCCGAGGGTCCTGGACTCCAGCGGCGGCGTATTCGCAAGCGAGCGCGGCTAGTATGACCATCAACGTCGGACTCGGGTCCGCACCGTCGCGCGCGCCAAGTGTCGCAAGCAAAGCACCGACACTGGAGCGCTGGTATGGGCTATCCCCTACGTAGTCACGTCAATGTGTATGCCTAATTTGAATGAGCTGAGTACTTACCGTCTCGTATCTTCAGCAGCACTGCCTCGACTGCATGTTCCAAGACCGGTCCATGTTGGGGCTTGACGATCGCTTGGCCCTTGCCCTTGGAATTCTCAGGCTCGTGACGAGCCGGGACGTCGTCCGCATCATCCAGGGCTTCCAAAATCTGGATAACGTATTGTGCATATGCATGGCCATCGTCTGCACCTAAGATAGCTGCAAGCTCGAGCAGCCCCGTCGCGCGCGCGTTAAGATCTGCGTCTTGTTGCCGCGGTGATGACAGACGCTGCGCAAAATAGCCACTAACGAGTGACCGATCGACGCGATACAGAATCCCAAGAGTCTGCACAAGACGCACAGGTAAGCGGCGTGCCGGCGGCGCATAGGTGGTGCCTGACCTTCTTTCGAATCAAGCTGTCTGGTGAGTCCAAACATGCCATAATGCGCTCCATCTCCCATGGCTCGAGGGCTGAGTTACCGCTTTCATCTGAACCATTCCCCGCCCAAAGACCGAGGTCGAGGCATTCGAGGCAGTCCAGGAACAAATACTGTGCATTGGCATCGTGCGACGTCAAGAGCGGGCGTATAGGCGAGAGCGGGGAAAGGTCTTTGGCAACCATACTCAATGCCTCCGGCGGATATAGATGCAGCGCTCGATAAGCCTCCAGGAGTAAACCTGCTTCTGTGAGCCACGGGAACTCGACGCAACCCATAAGAACGCACAATGAGGCAAACCGTGCTTTGGCACTTTTAGCTGATGGATCAGAGCCAGAAGTGCGGAAGGATCCGGCGGCGATTGTCTGCAGAGATTGTCAACCTCCACCCCAGCGCTATACGGAGAGAGACGAAGTCTGACTTCAACAAGCAAGCGGCACGTAGTGCACGCCGAGCAAGCCACCGTTTATCGGCCTCCCGGAAGGATACGCGGAGTAGGGCTGCTAGTGTGCCGCGAAGGTTGTCAGCGTCGGCTGTGTTGAGCTATAGATGCCGCATCCGCATATCAGCTAGCATTCGAGTCAGACAAAATGCGGTGTCACCTTTACGATATCAACCATGGCATCCAGGACCGCGTATACGACAGACGGCTCAGGATGCTTGATATTGAGCAAGGATTTGATGCGGACGGGCACACGGCTGAGAAGATCGTCATCGAACTTTGATAACGCTCGGAGGGCATGTACAGTCCTGCGGCGCACGAGTGGGCTGAGTAGAGAAAGTGCACGTTAGCGCTCCCTCGTACGGGAGTGGCAACCCGAATACCTACTGACGATGTATGACCTAGCAACTCGTAGAGTCGGTCCCTGACGGCGGGTACGACGACATCAGATGGCGAGGCTATTATGACTTCTAGGGCAGTGCAGATGCGGGGTATCATGGAGGAAGAAAGATCTTTTAACAACGTATTGACGAGCATGAGGTGAAGGTCGTGTGTAGCTGGGAGTTGTTCTGCGCAAAATAAGTAACCTGTCGTACACTCAGTGGCATCTAACAAGGTTTGTATCGAAGTCTGACGCGTACCAATCCTCCTGTCGCCTAGTGATCCGCCCGCCTCCGCGAGATTGAGCGCGTATGGCAATGCGAATTCCAGGCGGTCGCTGTTGATAACTCCAGGTGCGCTGATTGCAGTCACACAGTACATGATCAGCACCAAAGCCTCTTTGCATTCGCTCTGGAGTATCGTCAAAATCACCCCCTGCATACAATTCCCGGAGTTGCATACCGACGTGGGCGGTTTACGCGTGAAGCGGTCGCGGATCTTGTCCACTTCATTGCTCAGCAACTGATCTGCGACCTGCAGCGTCTGCGCGTTCTCGACATTGCGGACAAGAGTGTAATGGGACCTGCTGAGAGCACCTGAGGAATGAAAGGGCACGTCCATGGGCAAGAACAGAAATGGGTGGCTGCGTCTAGTGGCTACTTTTGATGTCTGGTGGATGATCACTGGCGTGCTTGTATTGACACATATATCGTGCTGCGGTAAAGTACTCGAGCAGAATAAACAGGATGATAGATAGCTTGATTTTGACACAGGCCGTATGTATCGTTATCAATATTTACCCTCGCCAATCCGCAACCTGGAGAACGTGTTTGCCTTTCTGGCGTGCGTAATCGCCCATAGGACCCGTCAACGCTTGCAACTCCATGATCGCGGAGCAGATATCCAACGCAAGCTGACACTGCCCCTCTGCGTCGTGGTGGTCGATCGGTGTTCCGAACCATTCCTTCTTAGCACACGCCGTCCGAATCGTTTCGACACATTTCGGGGTCAGACACTCGAAAGAGCTGCTGAACCGCCGATCAGTACCCTTGAGCAGCCGCTCGTATCGCCGATAGGGGATGAATAAGAGTCTCGGAATACTGAAGAGCGACCGACGCGTAGTTGCCGCTGTCCGGCCGGTGAATTTGTATCGCGCAGAGTCCAGGATATGAGTTGGCCGTCGTGGCTCATCCCCAGGGTCGCTGTGACTTGTGACCATGTTGGAGTATGTTTCCACTAGCTTGAGCTTTTATGAGCCGTCAGCGGAGATTTCCACTTGGGTGAAGTTGCGACCGACCTGCAACGCCATCATGTCCGATACGAGGTCGATGGTTTCGGGATTACGGCTGGCCAACGCCTGATTGACAAGCTTGCGCCCTCTCTTGTAGTCCACCTTGCCCCCGTGGGTCCACTTCTCCACTATCAGCTCTCGCGCCGGCTTTCCATCCAAGCCCATGACGAGCGCGCCTTGCACACGAATGCCGTAATCTAGAGTGGTTTGTATATTTTGCCTCGTAAGACGCAAAGTCGAAAGATATGCTGTCGTTGTCTTTTCTCCGGCTTTGTTGGTCCAGGCTGAGAGCATCATGATGTCACGTAGGAGCATGAGCGACGTGCACACTTGCTCGGTGAGGAGTTTCTTGTACACCAGATGAGTCATGACAGCATCTCGCAAGAACCCTTCCGAAAGGTAGAACGACAGTACATCTGCCACAGGCAAAGAGTCGATAACGGCATGTACCTGACCTCTTGTGGATTAACCAAGTGCACGCGTGGCAGGATAGGCTCGTATGTATGCGCACCATCTCGATGGGCAAACCCTTCAATCCCTCCAGTTGTTGGGATTGGTCCTTCCGTGCGGACAGAGCCTGCAACTTTCGCTGGGCTACACTGGCCGCCCATGCCTCATCGGTCTGGAAGGAACGTGGTTCACCGCCTATCGAAGAGGTCGAGTCGTTCATTTTCCACGCAGTAACCAAGTTGGAGGTGGACGTTTGGGCCTAGGAGGGAACGAGCGATGTATTTTACGTCTGACGAGTTCGTAAAGCCCTCAGCGACGATATGTCCCATGAGCTGCTGCTACGTCGACGGAGTCATGATGCATGATGAATGCCCGTGGCACTCGTCCCGATCCGTCTCGTCTTGTCTCGCACCCCTTTCGGCGCGCCACCACAACCCCCAGACAGCTGGCCGCCAACTACCCATCAATATTCGCTCGGTCTCTCATAAGAGCTATACGCGATGGATTCTCTGGCTGCAGAAGACGAGAAGAAACCCTTTGACGCCGTTCTTGGGCAGAACGAAGAGGAGACGCTGCCTGACCCCGACGAACACCTCATATACCAAGATGGTCCGCTGGGCCGCATTTGGCTCGCCAAGGTGAGCGCGTCGCTCCCCTAGTCGGCATTGGCTACATCCGGGCACTATCAATTGGATGTAAGATACCTAAGTTTCTGCTCGAGAGGTGGTCAAGGGTCGATCAAGCGAATATACACCTTGCCACGATCCGAGTGTATCCGGAGGAGGTTAACCCGGTCACCAAGAAGAAACCTCGCATATTCCTGATGCTACCACCGGAAGATCCAGAGAAGTGAGCTGGCTTCCGCATTGCCTAGCTTTCCGACTCCTCCTTTGTACTTCGTCACTCATATGTCGCGCGCATGCTGACTGACTCATGATACAGCGCAGATCATCCAGACAGTTACGAACTTGACATGGTCAACGACATGGTCGAAAACCAGTATGTGATCGCCGAGAAACCGAAGGCCGCAATCTATACGCCAAATGGTAACTAAACCATCAACTCCGGAACCATCTGGACGTGCGACATTTAACTTCGTCATCCCAGGGACCCCCGGATCTTCATATAGCATGCCACACTCCCAATCACAACCTTCCTCGCGTCCTGGAACCCCATCTTCCTTCCGTTCCCCTGCGGCGACCCCGCTCCCCACCGCTTCCCCCATGCTTTCTTCTTCTCAGTCTTCCTATTCGCATGTCAATTCTCGGGCTCGGTCGACTATGCTGGCGGGCGCCGTCCGACATGAATGCAACGTTCGACCTATGTTCACCTCGTCGTACCGCCGACGAATGAAGGCGCGGAGCGTCGCCGCGAATACGCCATTGCGCCAGATACGTATGATTGACGACGTGATCTCGTCGACCGACGGAATTAACAAGATCAACATGCTGAGCAGCGGTGTACAAGACTCTAGCGCGTTCCGCGGCTTTGTCGTACGTTTCTCGGATCGTCCGCGGAGAGCATTGCTAACAAACGATTGAACAGAAAACCAAACAGAAGCCTCCCAAGGGTCAATTCGAGCGCATGGCAAGGATGCCCAGGAATCAGCTTCTCGATATGCTGTTTTTTCTGTTCAGGCAACAGGAGCGATGGCCGATCAAGGTCTTTTCTTCTCCCACGCGTGCAAGGCTCCGTTTTAATGAACGTGTTGTTATCAGATTCTTCGCGAGCGAACCCAGCAACCGGAGGTGTATCTCAAAGAGGTGCTCTCGGAAATCGCAGTCCTTACTCGCAGTGGCGAATTCAGTGGGACGTGGGAGCTTAAGCCCAACTTCCGCGAAGATGGGGTGAGTCATTGCTGGTCATTCTATCGGAGACCAGGTTCTGAGCACAACGTCTCTGTAGATCAAGGCGGAGCATGTGCCACTTCCGCCTGTCCCGTCTGCTTCTTCAACGTACGGATTCGATCCGAAGGAAGAGGCAGAGGATCTCAGCATGGGTGAAGACGAAGACGAGGAGGATGACATGGAAGAAGTATCATGATAGTCGGATAATGCATGCCGCTACATGTTCCCTCAAGGCCTTCAGCAACAGAATCTGGCGCGCAACGTAAAGTGGGACCGTGTTAGCCGTGGATCCGACGTCTCTTGCGCCCTGTTGTTTGTTGCCCAAGCCTCAGCTCCCCGATGTTCTTCCTATCCAGGGGTTTCCTTCTATCAGCACGCTAGCATATCTAGCGGCATCTGTGCCATAATGATGGCCGTCGTGACGCACGGCCAGCAGGCTCCTTCCTGACGGCTGCGTATGTACATTACAGTATGCTCGATATCCAATAATAGCATATATGCAATATATAGTCTTCGGGTTGAAGGAGAATGCTTTCCAGGTATGGCGACGAACTAGCTACCGAAATCTAGGTGTTTCGTTCACGCGGGCCCCTAAAACAGTATGGTGCTTGACATCTATCACCGGGCATCTACACTACATTAGGAGATATAAAGTAGGGAGAAAGAATATAGTTGATTCGTCTAAGTATCATCCGCAGCCAGAACTACCATCATGAACAACACAGTTTTACGAGATAACAAAGGAAATAAATGCCACGCCCAGCGAGCACATCACGGCAAAAATAACGGGCCCCTTGCATTACATTGCATGGTGACGCGTAGTATTTTGGTGGGATCGTAGGCTATCGAGACGAGAGAACTGTTTTTCGCATCCCTCGGCGTGACAGACGAACGCTTCGCGATTCGGTTCGTGTATTTTCTCATGGCGCTTGAGGTCAGAGCGGCGGGTAAAGCGACTTCGACAGTTGGATGCCGCGCATTCAAATTTCTTGATCCCTGCATGGACGTCCAAGTGGCCTGAAAGAAAGTGTGCTTAATGCTGGCGCCCATGACACCATGGGATACTTACTGATCAGATTCGCTTTTGTTGTGTAGCTGGACTGGCACCCTGCATGCGGGCACTGGAATTTCTTTGCGCGATTTGCCGCGCTCGCGTGCGGTCCTGTTGTGCGAAGGTTACTGGTGAATGACACGGAGTCATTGGTGCATGCGCCATCGGATGCCCTAAAGCCTTCGCCATCCGTAACAGTCGATCGCCCGGCTCTCATCTCGCCAGCAGAGGTTGCGAACGCGCGGGAGTATGGGATACTAGGAACGATATTGCTGGGTCCCACCTGCTGAACGGTCCTGGGAACACGTTCGCTGGGGTAAGGCGTGCTAGCCAACACTGAGAAGGTGCGGTAGTTCGAAGGACCGGCTTCCGTCTCCCACATGATATCGGGGCTTCTAAATGACTGATCAAGGCCTGGATGGAAAATTCGTAGCAGTGAGAACAACGTTCAGAGTTTATAAGTGCGCTTGTGCACACCTTCTATCGTCGATCCTGATGTCGCATTATATGTCATGTCGGTGTTTGGTGGCATTGGAAGTTCATATCCCTCGAATACAATGCCGTCGAGCGCCGGGGCATATGTCATGAACGCTTAGTAATGACACGCAGAATAGAGTAGAACCTTGTAGAAGGCGCTGGAACGCGCCTAAAGGTTCTAGGACTTGTAGTGACTCAGGTTATGACTCGACTGTGACTCATAAGGAACATTGTAGAATAGTATAGAACGTTGTGGTAGGTACTGGAAGGTTCTAGTACAGTACTTGTATAGTAGTATATAAGACGCTAGCTGAAGTCGATGGACTTCAGCTCGTCCATTTGTTATACACGCCCTTAGCGCCATAACGATTGACGGCTCGGTTACGGCCTTTTAGACTTAAGACTAAGACACCGCTACCTACACAAGAACGACACTCGACCTAGTGCGCCTAGAGTCTTAACTCTCACGCCTAAGTCACACGACACAGCCTAGACGACAACGACAGACTTTACGCCAAGTCTAACAACCACGACGGTTCGGTACCCGCCTAAGGTACCACGATCTAGGGGTTCTTACACTTGGACGAGCTCTTACGCTTGTCTACTCTGTGTCCTTGAAACAAGACGGATCGAGGATTTGAATTTGA
>NW_006767439.1:290645-292405 GCF_000264995.1 Punctularia strigosozonata HHB-11173 SS5 | reverse complement strand
AAGAGGATTCACTGAAAAGGTTTCCGCCCCGGGTCTTAGGATTACGATCCCAGAAGAAAAACTCTTTCTGCATCGAATTTAAAAGACTCAACAACAGCCTATCTCGCGATCCGGATCCGAGACAACCAACCAGTCGCAGAATACCAATACGAAAAGGAGAGCGGTTTACTCACCGTCGCTAGAGCAATTAGCGAAGGGTTTGAAAATCAACACGGACGACACGGAACTTTTGGCGTCCCACCTCCTAGGAGAATTGAAGGAAGCCAGTGGATTGAAATCATCGGATACGATCCCCCGACACCGAACATTACAACCGGAACGATCGATTTTGAAGAGAAGAGCCAACTAAGCCCACTTCCAATATCGATAGTTATCGACCCACCTGAAGAAGAAGAAGAAGACAGACTTGACCGAGAACTTGAAGAGAGATTTGATCAAGAGCTTGAAGAGACGATTAAACCCGACAAGAAGACGACACCGAAACCCGACAACGACGAAGAAATGGCCGACAACGAGAAACTAGAGCTCGGCGCTCCACCAGCGTTCAATGGAGACCGATCTAGGTTGGAAGCGTTTACAGCTCACTGCAAAATGGTGATAAAAGCGCAACCCAAGAAATTCGATAACGACAACAAGAAGATAGCGTACGCCCTTTCGTACATGAAGGAGGGAATCGCAGAACAATGGAAGACTCAATACATCAAGGATACAACGACAGCTGGTAACGCCAGAGCAAGCCAAACGTTTGATCAGTTCATAACAGAACTTGAGACGGCGTTTAAACCCCTGGATAAAGGAAGAAGAGCAAGAGATATTATCGATCGACTCAGCCAAGGACAAAGCTCGGTCGACGCTTATATCAGCGCGTTCAATTCCTTAGCCAAGAATTCAGGGTACGATAACCGCTCATTGATCAAGAAGTTTGAAGACGGCTTGAACAAGGATGTACGAGTCAAGGTCCTAGAATCCAGGATCGACTGCGATGAACTAGAAGAGAAGACACCAGGTACAGGGCTACCGAAGATTCAAGAACTTGCTATCGACGCACAACGGATTCTGAAGCTGCTCAAGAACGACAACTCCCAAGGAAGAAAGATATACCCGGACCAAGTACAATCGCAGTTCAGCGACGTACCGAAGATGTACTCGACGGCGACGACATGGCAATCCTACAATTATGGAGAACCAATGGACGTTGACGCGGTTAAGTTCCAACCGCGTTTCCAACGAATGTCGCAAGCCGAGCGCGAAAGGCACATTAAGGAAGGACTGTGCTACAAGTGCCACAAGGCGGGGCATCTATCACGGGAGTGTCCGACAGCAGGAAATTCCGGAAGAGGCCGAGGAGGATGGAAAAGCCGAGGAAGAGGAGGAACGATGCGCGCAAGAATGCAGTTCTCTCAAGAAGGACTCAAGGAAATGCTAGAGGCTATGACCGACGAAGATAAAGGTCAAGCTCTAATGATGATACAGGAGGATTTTGGAACCGGTCTTTGAGGGCAGCCGCTCAAAGACCGGAAGGACGTTTTGCCTCGAGGAACCGATATGATGTATTAACGGACGAGACAATGGAAGTTGGGATGATTCACCGGTTGAATGCTCCCTCCATTGAGATAAAAGGAACCGTCCAACGAGGCACGAAAAGGGCTGCTGCGAACGTTTTGATAGACTCCGGTGCGACGGGTCTAGTCATCAATCAGCAATTTGTGTTGAAAAACGCAATATGGTTTGATCGCGTTGATAAACCATTCAAGATGCAA
>NW_006767439.1:277102-284255 GCF_000264995.1 Punctularia strigosozonata HHB-11173 SS5 | reverse complement strand
CGGATTCGCGCGCATCTAGGAAGATGGCGCCCTAGAGAGGGGATAGTGTCATGAACGCTTAGTAATGACACGCAGAATAGAGTAGAACCTTGTAGAAGGCGCTGGAACGCGCCTAAAGGTTCTAGGACTTGTAGTGACTCAGGTTATGACTCGACTGTGACTCATAAGGAACATTGTAGAATAGTATAGAACGTTGTGGTAGGTACTGGAAGGTTCTAGTACAGTACTTGTATAGTAGTATATAAGACGCTAGCTGAAGTCGATGGACTTCAGCTCGTCCATTTGTTATACACGCCCTTAGCGCCATAACGATTGACGGCTCGGTTACGGCCTTTTAGACTTAAGACTAAGACACCGCTACCTACACAAGAACGACACTCGACCTAGTGCGCCTAGAGTCTTAACTCTCACGCCTAAGTCACACGACACAGCCTAGACGACAACGACAGACTTTACGCCAAGTCTAACAACCACGACGGTTCGGTGCCCGCCTAAGGTACCACGATCTAGGGGTTCTTACAGCATACGCAGAAGGCGCGAGGCTGTTGCTCATCGTTGCACCGTGCATCCAAGGTCCGGCTGCACCTGCACGGGTTAGATCGCAAAGTATAGATGCGACATCAATGCCCACCATGGATTTGAACTGGATTATATACATCTTGCGCCGATGCAGGTCTTCGAACATACGGTTTGTTCATCTGGGCGCTGCCTGAGAACGGCATGGCTTGGAGCGAGCCACCGAGCGGAGGTATAATATCCGGAAAACCGCCGTTGGGAGAAAGAACCGAAGCTATCGGGATAGCTTGCAGACGAGCCGGCCGTGTATACGCAGCGTACATATATTCAGACGTGACATGCGGCGAGCTCGTTGAAACATCTAAGGCGACGTTGACGTTTTCCATCGCTGGGGCTTGAAAGCCGTTGTCGCTCAAGAAGGCACTGAAGCGGATAGCATGAGAGTAATTACAGGATCGTCCGCCAAGAACGTACTATCGTCGGCCTGATGCTACCTGCGATATTGTCGTAGGGTAGAGATTGGCAGTAGCGTGCGCGACAGTTGAAGGATAAGGGATATTTTGGTGCGAGAAGTGATCGACCGCTGGCCTGTAACAACGGTAAGTCTTGAGAGTACGACAGCATCGGCTAGCAGTGTACTCGCTCGGTAGGATAAGACATCGTCATTGTCTGGTGATACGACGAGGTATCGGCGTGGTCTTGCTCGTCTTTTTGCGTCGGCATGAAGAAGACGAGTCGCGTTATCCGTCGCTGCTGCCATCTCTTCAAAGAGGGATATGTTTATGAACCAGGGCAACTGGTAAACAACGCGATTTGAGCGTGGCTTTGAACTGGGGAACGCTGCGTGGAGTTTCGGAATGGCGAGGTCGAATCGCTCCCGGGCTGTGTAACGCATGTCGGTTCTTGGAAGAATTGAGACGCCCGTTCGATAGCTTTGCACAGAGAGTCCCGGGGGGGGGGGTGTTGTGATCACTGGAATCATGATTGGGGAAGAGGAAGATATAAGTCTGGTAGTGGATTCAACAAAGTGTACGCTGTTCACATTTACACCCGTGTAAACCAACGTCTTGCTGCAAGCTGGGGGTGAGCAGCAGCTCTTTTCCCCGCCTGAAGGAGGCGCGGGGGGTATGCTGGCGACATGATCAGACATCAGACACGGGCGAGCACATGCATACAATGCGAGGGTATATTCCTGTGTATAGAAGCCGTCTTTGCGCCTGCAAGATCTCGGAAGGTGAGCACGGGCTGGCCTAGTGGTCATGCCTCATCCGTCTCCTACGCAACAAGGCGGAGTAGGCAAGGAGCTGCGCCAGTGCAGTGCGCCACCAAGTGCAGGTGCGCACTGCGCAGTGCTAGATCTCCGCCGTGATCGCCGACCGAATGCCATGGGAAGGAGCGCCCGTCCCCGAACTTCAGGCCTCAGGCTTCTACCCATTGCTTGGCTTGTCTCATGACCCTCCAGTCTGACAGCAAGAGCACGCGTGGACATTGGAGTATCTCGCGACCCGCTTCTTGACGGCCTTTCGCCTCCTAAAGGAAATAGACACGGAAATCGTCAAGCTTATAGACCGACATGGATAGCGTGTGACAGGGCCTAGCTATCCACAGCGTCGGATATGTGGCGCAGAAGATGGGAGAGGGGCAATATCTTATCAGAAAGACGTTCACAGTACACCACGCATGCGTAAGCTCACAAACGTCGTAGTATATCGCGCGGATGCTGGCGAAAGGGAAGGCGGTATTGAAGTGACGGAAATGAGGCCACCGAGTGTGCCAACATGGCGGAGATCTGCTGATGCGGATGGATATTGCACAGGACATCGACGTTTCACCCATAGCACACCGCACACACGCGAACGATGACCAGGACGCCAAACGTGTTTTCGAGTGTTTGGTGTTGCATGCACTGGATGTACACAGCTTGACACTGCTGCTGTACGCTATATGTGCGTCATGAAGGGAAGGCTGCAGGGCTGCAGAGTAACAGTAGTAACGTGTCAGTTGCACAATATCGCCCAGACACTGAGCAACGGATCGTATTGTTGAATCGCAAGCTTCAGCCCGTGACTGAGAATTTGGCCTGTCCATCTATGTGCCAGCTGTAGCAATACGTTTGGGTCGGGTGCAGATTCTGGAAGATCCGGTTGGTCATTGTGAGGTCTGCGGCCGTGGTTGATGTCGCAAGAAGAATGACTGAATAGCTAAGGCAATTTAACGTCAGTCCCGACGGAAGAACGGGAGCGTACACGTGGCCGGCCAAGGCCCCAACCTGCGGGTCAGTGCGGGTCGCCCTGGAGTTGGACGCTGCTGGCCCGACATGTGCACACATCAACGTTCTCGAAACGATGACCACATCGCTAGTCTCTTCGGACATGTGAAGACGGTCGTTCATACAACGCTCCTATCTATGGATAGGAAGATTCGGTGGTCTCCATAGCTAGCCGTCCTTGAGCAATCCGATTCAACATGCGACGAGAGCCCAGGGAGCGTTAGGAGGCACCAATCGAAGGAGCGTCGTTGTATGGACATCTCGCACTCGCTACGCGTAGCACAGCCAAGCGCCCACCAATCTGTCAGCCGGCAAGCATTGGTCAAGGAGAAGTATAGCCGTGTCGGGCGCAGCACGTACCAGTACCGCGCGTTCGAACTTGCGCGTTCACGTTGGGTCCGTTTCGTACTGTCGCGCCAAAGGAGCGGTGGTCGCGAGTTTGTAGGGATTGCAAGGTCCTCCGGTGAGCGCGATGCCAGAGCTCCAGCTGCCGGTTGCCGCGGTGCTCGTCGCGGGAGCAATGTGCAGCCTAGTGTCCTATGCGGCAGCGCATAGAGAGGACGCAAAGGAAGGGAAAATCAAGCTTTCCGCGTACGCAGGCGACACAGATGTTACTATGGACGACGCGTTCAACGTCACTGAAGCCGAGGACATCATCGAAGGCGATTCCCAGGCGAGAGGCAGGTTTGGACTGGGGTGCGTGGACCTTGGGCACCTTGTACGAAACCGAATGTGACCTAGGATTGCACAGGTTCGGCTCAGGAAGCTCCTCCTCTCAGTACTTTTCTCCGTCATCCTCAATCTACTAGCCATCTGCCTAGGATGGGCCGTAATCGAAGGCGCCTCGAAGGACATCGCGGTTTACTCCTTACATGTCTCATTCGCCGTGTACCTCCGGGTTCTTGCCACGCTTTCATTGTCGCAGAAGATCGTCGAGCCCCATTCGCGTTCGGTTTAACACCTGGCACTTCGCACAGTACTGGCCACTTCCTTCCTAGGAGTCACCGCTATCCTACCGGACACGAATTTCCACACTCTAATACTACCCGGATCGGCCCTCCCACATGTGGTACACAGTATTGGTACTGTATCTTATGTCATGCATGGTGTCCATTACCACGCCGTCTGGACCTCGGTTGCAGTACGCGCATGAATTCTACAGTGTTTCCATGATAGACTAAATGTCTATGTTCATCTAATCCCCGCCGGCGCATCCGAGGAGGTGGACGGTGGCGTCAACGCCAACATATTCCGCAAACTCGATTCGCCGGTATCTAAGGGAGGCGATAACTTCTCCACCGGGTAAGTCTCCTCGGATCGACGTAAGCTAGCTGCTCACGAGTCCATACAGCGAGAAGCAGCTGCTGTGCATGGCATGAGCTATGTTGAAGCGATCCCGGGTCCTTGTCATGGAGGAGGCTACTGCGAGGTCGGTTCCTCGAGATCAGCAATGCCTGTAACTGGTGTGCTAATAGTGTCGATTACGCTACAGACGAGTTGGTTGGGAAGACTATTCGACAGTACGCGGTATCTCACTGAAAGCGAGACCCGTCCCCTAATGCATGTCTTTTTCAGAGAGTTCGCTGAACCGACGATCCTAACAATCACCCATCGTTTACGGACTGTCATCGACTACCACAGGCACGCATCCTCTTTGCAACTCGCAGTATCCCATTAACTCTGCTCCAGGGTGATGGTTCTCGCTCAGGGAGAAGTAGTCGAGTTCGACAGCCCCAAGGCGCTGCTGTCGGACCCATCGTCAAAGTTTACTCCCTGTGCAAGGCCTCGGGCAAAGAGGAGTTCGCCGTGTTGAAGAAGTTGGCCGTCGTTTGGTCACGGATATACTAGAACATCTGTATGCACGAGAGCGCCAAAGGCTAGCGTAATCACAACGAACAATTCCTGACAAAATCATGCATTGTGAGTTCAGAGTACAGGAGCCAGTACAATACAATTCTGTCGGCGTTACGACGTTCATGTTATATTGATAGACGGGTTTACAACGGGAGGATGTGAGGAATAGGCCCAACGGGAACGATGCGATGCGGATTGACCTAGGTTATGCCGAGAGTGAGCAGCGCAGGGGATGTGCAACGAGTGTTAAAAATACCGAAGGATGCGACCAGAAGTAGTGAGTCTTGATGTGATCGAAGTTAGTGGTGTCCTTGAAAGCCGGATTCTTCCAGTACTACGAGGCAAAGTCGTCAGTGACGGACCTGAGCACTTCATCATGCAAGCGCACTAGGTTCTTCATCCAACGGTGAAGGTTCGGATACCCGCTGCGAATGTCACGGATGTTGCACTTGAAGTGGCGCACGTAAACCGGGTCGAATCGGATCTGAAATAATCATTCATATTCAGCATGGAGTGATAGCGCGTTGAATTGCGTACGATGGTAGGGAAGAGCCTGATATCCGCCTCGGTTAGCTGGTCTCCTACTAGGTAGTCCTTGCCCTCAAGGATCTTTTCAAGTTTGTCGAGCGATTCGAAAAGCGGGTACACGGCTGCTTCGTATGCCTTGGAAGTGGTCGCGAACCCCGATTTGTAGACACCATCTGGGAACCGAGAGACGTTAGCGAGCGCGGGAGGAGGTACATTTGGAGGACGCACTGTTAACCGTGTCGTACACCCATTCGTTCTGCTCATCGATCTCTTTGCGCAAGGGTTCGGGGTAAAGGTCAAGGTTGGCATATTCCGGAGGGAGGAGGTGGTCGAAGGCGGTATAGAACATGCGTATGATCTGTCCATGGCGGAACATGAATCCTCTGAGAACATGCGTCATGGTAGGAGCACGCGAACCTCCGATGATTCGTTGTTCACAATCGTCGAGTGCTTCGTGTCGAATAGAATGGGCACCGTGAAGCTGCGTAGGCCTTGAGTATCGTTCAGAAATGAATATACGGCATTTGCATACCGGCCGTCATAGTTCGGATCGACGCGAAGGTATATGTCCTTAACATGTTCTGCATTGAAGAGAGGGTCAACATCGGCGGCGGGGTAAGCATCCACGTTGGCGAAGGGCCAGCCATGCTCTCCCATGCGCGGCGATACGACATGGACAGCTGCAGTCGACTTTCTTAATGAACGGATTTGAGGAAACGATGGCTGATGGCATACGGATGAAGTCCTCCAAGCCCTTCAGTTTCCGAACGATAATCGTCCTGGTCGCCCATGGGCACGCATAGGAGACGTAGAGGTGGTATCTGCCTTTCTCCGGCTCAAACTTGCCGCCCTTCTCGATGAAGTCGCGGAAAGTAGAGGCCTTGCGCTTGAAGCTGCCGTCCGGGTCGGTGGTCATCTTCGTGATGTCCGACTGCTTGGAGACGTCCCGAGTTGCGGCCATCTTGTCTCTGACTATACTCGAGTGAACTAGGCGGATTATGCGCTGATGAACGAGACGTGCTCCGAAGTTCGGTGGGGAGATGATACGACGAGTAACTGTCTTATGGAGGTTTATATACGTGGGCCGGGATGAACAAACCCGCTTTATCATGAAATTCATGAATCGAAGAGGACGTGAACAAGATTATCCCCCGATGACCAAGTCCTGGGCTGTCGATCACACACATTCGACACGGATGGAGCTATGAGCACATGTTGTCACTGGCAAAGGTGTCAGCACTATTTGGCAAACTCGTTGCTCATACACCCTGATAAACGACGTTAATCGTGATCAGGAACAAGGTGAAAGCCAGCACGAAAGAATAGGCGAATCAATATCAGCGTCAGCGCAAAGGCAGTAGCAACCGTGGCGTGTGAATATTTCCCCTACACGTTCTTCGACGCTGTTCGTCTGCTGTGCATCTCTATGCGTATCGGAACGTATGCCTTGCTTGACTCTCAGCATAGCAACTGCTGTTTCGAAATGTCGTCGTGTGCATGGTCTTGTCTCACTGGACAATACTCTTATTCGCCCTTTCGGCACTGGCGACCTCGCGGCTAGCATGTGCCACTCCAACAAAGCACAGAACAATACCTCGGAGCATCGCCCCGAGTGGCCTACAAGAGCGTTCACCAACCTTTCGACAGCTCTCAATCCTTTCAAATCACTCCCACCACTATCGAGCGATATCGCCGTAGTGATCACTCAAGCAGCCTGACGCGTCGATTTATGCTCAGGGTGAGTTGCACGCTTGGGTGAATGCATTCATGGATCGACGTTCATCTACAGAAGAATAAACCCCGTTGGCTTCGCCCCCGATTACCCATAAGTAGGCGGCCACTTACCAAGCAAGACCACGAATTGCATAAATTGTGAGCCCTCGCGTTGGCAAACCATTGCCATTATTAGATACTGATGGCCGCGGTGTGGCTCAGGCAACGTCGGGTCCTAGGCTTCGAGATCACAATGAACCTACCGACACTTCT
>NW_006767439.1:250235-276976 GCF_000264995.1 Punctularia strigosozonata HHB-11173 SS5 | reverse complement strand
CCGGGATGAACAAACCCGCTTTATCATGAAATTCATGAATCGAAGAGGACGTGAACAAGATTATCCCCCGATGACCAAGTCCTGGGCTGTCGATCACACACATTCGACACGGATGGAGCTATGAGCACATGTTGTCACTGGCAAAGGTGTCAGCACTATTTGGCAAACTCGTTGCTCATACACCCTGATAAACGACGTTAATCGTGATCAGGAACAAGGTGAAAGCCAGCACGAAAGAATAGGCGAATCAATATCAGCGTCAGCGCAAAGGCAGTAGCAACCGTGGCGTGTGAATATTTCCCCTACACGTTCTTCGACGCTGTTCGTCTGCTGTGCATCTCTATGCGTATCGGAACGTATGCCTTGCTTGACTCTCAGCATAGCAACTGCTGTTTCGAAATGTCGTCGTGTGCATGGTCTTGTCTCACTGGACAATACTCTTATTCGCCCTTTCGGCACTGGCGACCTCGCGGCTAGCATGTGCCACTCCAACAAAGCACAGAACAATACCTCGGAGCATCGCCCCGAGTGGCCTACAAGAGCGTTCACCAACCTTTCGACAGCTCTCAATCCTTTCAAATCACTCCCACCACTATCGAGCGATATCGCCGTAGTGATCACTCAAGCAGCCTGACGCGTCGATTTATGCTCAGGGTGAGTTGCACGCTTGGGTGAATGCATTCATGGATCGACGTTCATCTACAGAAGAATAAACCCCGTTGGCTTCGCCCCCGATTACCCATAAGTAGGCGGCCACTTACCAAGCAAGACCACGAATTGCATAAATTGTGAGCCCTCGCGTTGGCAAACCATTGCCATTATTAGATACTGATGGCCGCGGTGTGGCTCAGGCAACGTCGGGTCCTAGGCTTCGAGATCACAATGAACCTACCGACACTTCTCGAAAATGTCGATATGGACGCTGTACCAGATATGCACGAAGCACCCGAACCCGCGGTCATGGACGCTGATCACTCGGCTGGGCCGCAGGGATTCGCGTCGGCCTTTTCATTCCAGTCCATGGGTGGACCATCGAACTACTTCGGTCTTGAACCACCTTACACTGATGCGTGGGCGAGCTTTGGTCAGGCCGATCTTCGTCCTCGCGTTGAAGAGATCCTTGACGAAGAGATGGTGGAAGAGATGCTCTTCTCCGAATCTGCCGCTCCCCTAACAGCATCGGGTGGCTCAGGAGAGCCGAATATCAATGACGTCGAGATGGATACTCACGCTCCCGAGTCGGGAAACGACGGGTTCGCGGCGTTTACGAGTACGACCACTTCTTATCCGACAGCTGGTTCGACCTCTTTCGATTCCTTCTTTCCCATTTCTACCAATACCTTCTTACCTCCGTCCTCTACTTCCTTCTCCACGCCAACCTCCATCACGATCAATGTGTTCGCGAGCTATACGCGCCCAAAGCCACTCGCAGAAGATAGGTCGATGGAGGATATTACCATTCCGCAGTCGCGTCGGCAGGTGCATGAGGGACCGAGGCCGTCAGAAACGCCTTTTCCCTCTTCGCCTGGTGATGAGTGGCAGGATTACATTTACAACTATCAGAGGGTGTCGCCTCCGCGCGAGTTGAATTCGCTATGGTTCGGTTTGTCCGCGTCGGAGCGCCCAAAAGGTTACGGCCTGCCGGGCGCGGATCCTGACCAGGAAGCATCCCTCGCAGCTCGTGTGGTACGCGCTCTACTCTCCATGCGTATTTTCGCCTGTATCTCATGGTCCTCCATAGGAGCTCGAGAGACAGCATGAGGAGTATGAGAGGTGCCAAGAAGAGCTCGCCGCACAGGCCAAGGCTCACGCCGACGAGCGTAAGACAGCTAGGAAGTCCCACAAGCGCAAAACGCGCGACAGCGAGAAGCGAGCGCGGAGAGAAGAGCTTGCTGCTTACGCGGCTCGTCGTTCACGAGTTCGGAGGAACACAAGACGTGTATTGCCGTCTGGTCTTGATTTCGCGCAGCCGGCGTGGTCATGCATGGATGGGCGAGTCAGGGAAGGCGGGCCAGTGCGGTCGTCCGTGGGCCCTGCGCGCAACGTCAGGAAGGTCGTTCGTTGGGCGTCTAGCGTCATGAGTCGCGGTGAATGGCGGAGCTGGGTGGCGCCTTAGGTCGGAACTCGTAGATCGCCTCCCAGGCCGTGGTTGGATGGCTCTAGGACGCGGCGATCCGGCGATCTGCCGAAGACCCTGGGCAACGTCAAGAGCTCGCACGCTGTTCCATGGTCGTCCTTTACACTGGCATGACCCCTAGAAGCTTCCCCTCGAGGTGCCACGGGAAGCTATATGGGCCTATGACTGGACGCTCGCACCTGCTTCTTGCGCGGTCTCACACGCACTCCAGTTGCTGATGAAGATAGGACATGCCATACACAGGGTCCTTCTTCAAAGTCCTCCGCAACGCCTCTTCAATCGTTGTGCCCATACAGGCCAATATGGTCGCGCCTGCACGATGCGCCACAAGTCGACGCCCTCCACCGGACGCGATCACATGGATGATAGGATGCGGCGAGCTTCGGGGTGCTGCGATGCAGCGTTTATCACGGTGGTAGCTGCGGGTGTAGTACGACTGTATTTTCTGTTTGAGATACGTGAGACATCGTTGCTTGGAATACGTGCGCCGTCCCCTTATCAGCCGTGATGTACTACGTGTATCGTGGGCATCTACATAGCCAACGATGGATTCTGAGCAAGGAACTCGCCTGTTCTAAGGTATACAGCAGCACAATTCGGTACGCATGAGGGCTCCGATACTTCCTGATAGACTGTTCAATGATCCCTGAAACTTGATGTCATGATCAGCCCTACGTATTGCACAGCCTCCTCCTTCGTCAGACCCACAGCCTCCCAGTGAACAGAAACACGACATACCACCGCGAACATGTCAGATCAGGCAGAACTCGCGTTCATCAAGACGTTTGCGTCGAACCTGTCGACGATCCCCGTCAACTACCCGGACGATTACCAACAACCGCCGTCGAACTGGCTGAAGAAGGTCCCGACCGTGCCTGTACGTACGTCCACAGTCTCCACCCGCCGTGCGCGATCGGCGCCGCTTCGTCGTGTCCGGAGTTCTAACGTTGAAATACTGCCAGGTTGAGGTCCCGGCGCCGCCTGAGCGCAAGACCCAGTCTACAGCCTCGACTTCTTGTGAGCACGTCTTATCACGCGTACCGAATTTCTACAGCTTTCCCTGACCGCAGCTTCCTTTAGCGACGATTAGTGTGACCATAAAATCCGTGAAGCCGCCAGCGACCTTCACGTTAACCGTCTCGCCCGCCGACGCCATCTCGTCTGTCAAATCCCAGCTCGCGCAACAACCGCGCGGACCACCCGCCGACGCCCAAAGACTGTTGCTCAAAGGCAAAGCTCTCGCGGACGGAAAGCTCCTCCAGGAATACTCTGTTAAGGACGGCGACACGATCACACTCATGGTCAAGCCCGGCGCCGATTGGGACCCATCGAAGGAGACCGCCACACCTGCCCCGCCGCCACTCATCACCAAGACCGATATGTCGACGGACGCGAAACCGAGCGCGCCAGGAAAACGGGGCCACCAGCGCATCCCGTCCGTCGTGCTGACGCCCTCGCCGTCTGGCTCACCCGGCGAGGAGAAATCGGTGGACATTGCCCTCACGTTCGATACATCCCAGATCCCGACCGCGTCTGAGACCGGGGGACCGCCCCATTCGCAGTATCATGCAAAGATATCCGATCCTGCGTTTTGGGAGCGGCTGTATGCGTTCCTGAGGTGGGATTACTATCAGTCGTGCGATGTCGTTGAGTTTGCTGATTTCGTTGATCCTCAGAGCGGAGTTTCCGAAAGAAGAGGATGTCTCGGAGGCGTTCGAGAACTTTTTGTCGTCCAACAAAGGATATCTCAGTCCTCATGAGATTGCCAAGGTCCGTCGAATGGCGCCTCGATTGCCTTTTCTTCCTGCTGACCGGTACGTTACGCAGATCCGTGACCAAGTTGGCATTACGGGCATGGCAGGTCAATGAACGGCGCGGTGACCGGTGCATGAGGCGTTCTAGCTTTGACTCATGGAAAACATTTTGAGGTCGTCCCTTCGATGTCAGGGACTCCGTGGAATAATCAGTTGACAGCCATTGCAGAGGTTCCCAAAACATTCTGCAGGGAAAAAGAGGTTCCGATACCCATGAATGCATCCATTACCCCAGATAGTACACGCTAGTAATACAGGACTTTAATAGTCATGGTCGTGAGGAAGGTCATGCTGGATCCAATTCGTGGAGCTTTTCAGCTTCGTTGACACCGCAAGGGAGGTCGGTAACTCCGATGCTATATTCGCCGACGGCAGAATTGTCGTCACTGCGTGTACGATGTTGGCAAGGCATCAGGATGGCGAATGCGATGCGAATGCGTGTATCGTCCGTTTCTTTGGCTGATACATTCGTGAAGATGTCCACCTTGTTGCGGTTCGGAGCGCGCTCGGAGGTCGTCATGCCTGTCAAAGGGATTACAGGTGCGGAGAGAAACGGTGGTATAGGCTGTCCAGTTGATCTGGCCCAATGAAGGCGAAAGGTATCGCGTACGTTACGACGCAGAAGATGTCGGAAACGTGGAGTTCTCGTGCGCGAAACGGTCGGGGTAACCGACGGTTTAGCCTTGTTCCTTGGGGGTTTCACAGCAGCTGCAAGAGGCTGTATAGCCGCCAGATCAGATGTTGGCCAGGCGTGTCAAAGAGCGAATGATATGTCTCACCATCAAGCTATGCCATGGTGTACTGGGTTCTGCACTCAAACGTGCGGTCCACCGATCCCATATGATAGGCCTCTCCAATGGCGTTTTATCGCCGAGGTCCAGGGTAGCCAGACCAGCTCTGTTGCGAGCGACCCTGAGACGGTCCATGCGCATGCGCCGTAGTCCGAACAACATCAAGCTCCCTGGATGTGCTTGTGAGACCTTCTAACACTGCTCGGAAAGCAGGAATGCCTGACCGAGGAAAAAGACGCCTATAGCAAGAAACGCGAGGATTAAAGGCTACTCATATCGGTCGATCACACGAGCACGTTCAGTCCGCCGTCGACGATAACGGAACCCGTGCACGTACGGGAGATTGGACGGGTGTGAACTCGGACATGTTGCCAGGCATCTTCGTTGGGCTGGCGTCGACGCTGGACACCGGCGAGGCGGGGGTGGGGGTGGGCCCATGGCCGGAGGACGTCGAGGACGACTGCTGGCCGGATCCGAGGGCCATGACGGTGGGCAGAGCATCGCCGAGGAGAGTTTGGAGCGACGCCAGAAGACATGCGCTTGGGAGATTGCGCACGGTACCGGCATTCGCGATTGGCCCGACGACGTGATGCCTGTTTGGGATATTGGTTTCCACGTTCGCTGTCTCCGGCAGTTGCCGCCGCGAGCCCGAGGCTGCAAGCTTCACCACGACCTCCGGCTTGTCTTCATCGCGCTCGGGTGGTTTATAGCTATGGCCGTGCGTCTTACGGCTGCTCTCTGGTCGTCAGCTACTGAAATTATTGCTTTCTAGTCAGGATTTGGGTTCAATGGAGGTGCTTAGTTAACCCCAGCCCTCGTGGTTTAGTCCGCTCATGACGTTCACTTTTAGGCGTGCCTCGCTGCTTCGCATACTGGCAGGAGTTCCAGAAGGTATGCTGCTCTATATCACCTCAGATCATGCTGACAACCTTCCGTCACCGACATAGTGCTACTCCCAAACCGACCACCCTCAACAGTGCGTCCCCCAGAAGGAGGACTACATTGAATGCCTGCATCATAAGAAGGAGGTAAATTGAATCACTGCATCCTCCTGCGCCCAAAGGCACTCACAACGATGTGCTACGGCAGATTGCTCGCGCACAGCAGGTTCGCAACGAGTTCGAGCGTAGAGCAGAGAAGGAGCGTGTGGAAGGCCGCAAGACCGCCGACGTCCTCGCCGCGGGCGCTATCACCGGAGTTGGGTTGATACAGAGAGGGAAAGGCGAAGACGGGAAGGATAGCTAGATCCTGCTTCAGCGTATGATTCCCGGGCTACCGGTGTCTGTTGTCTCGAGGTGTACGCAGCCCATTTCTCTCCACCGTTATCCCTCCACCAAGGGCATGCCACGGCAGGAAGTTCCTGCAGAAGAAACGTCGTCTTTACGTGCCATTGGTCCGCATAACACGCAAACCTTCCTTAAACATGATCCGGCTTCCTGCGGAGTCAAGCTGAAGATGTCAACAGCGCGCACATTAATGATTAGACCTGTTCACAAAGTCGAAACATTACACTAGGCATGTGGTAGACACAGCGATGTACATCGTGTGGAAGCAGGAATGTCCATGTACAGTCCGATACTAGCGTCCGTTGCTCACACAACTACAACATCACTAAGCCGGCCGTGGCGACGGCAACGAAAATGGGTACCAAGTACAAGCCCAACTGCATGGGCAGGACGGCGATAGCAGCGCTCGCCGTCTGGCTGGGGCTAGCGGTCCCGCTGCCCGAGGGCGGGGTAGTGAGCGTCGCGCCCGAAGCGGACCCGGAGCCAGAGGCTGTGGACGAGGTCAGCGTCGACCGTACAGACGAGTCGGGCTCGCTGGAACCGGAAGACGAAGAGGATCCTGTCGTCGTAGAGGTGGCGGACGCAGAAGCGGATGACGACGACGACGACGAGGGAGGTGCGGTCGACGAGGCGGAGGAAGAAGACCCACCGGACGCGGTACCTGACGAGGCAGCGGAGGAAATCACGCTGGTTCCCGAGATAGCGAATCCGTTGCCGATGGTCGACAGGGTTGTGCACAGCGACGAGGACGGCGCCGCGTGGGCGGACGGCGTTACGGGCTCGCCTTGGAAGAACGTAGACGTCCCGTACACGCCCATCGGCTATGAGACCGTGTTCAGCTGAGTGTAGATAAATTTGACGAGATCGAAATTTACCTCGCCGGAGTCTCCTTGGCAGTGCTCGAAAACACCTGCGTCGTAGTCCGCCGGCATGTTCCAGAAGCAACCCAACACGTCGTAGATGTGGTTGCACAACGCGGGCGCCATAGGACCTGCAGAGATGCTGAATCAAGCCACGCTACGTCGATATGGATCAAACAAACCGTCTTTGCAAGCTCTGAAGCAGAAGAGGGTGTCCGACATGAAGTTCTTGATGAAGCAAACATCAGTTTCGCGCGTATATGCACACGGGAACGCCTCACCGTCCATTCGTGCATTTGCGCCAGTTGTCCAAATGCACTCGAGAAAACGAGGCCGCCGATCGGGTTGCCTATACTCCAGATTTCGACATTCAGTCTTTACTGAACCATGTGATGGACTAACCGTTTCCATCAGCGCCGTGAGGATCAAGTTCCCCTCCGCTATCGCCAGAGGGAATCTTGAGCTTCGTCAAATCACCCATACCTGCGGATCAACATATCAAGCAGAAGATACCCAGGATCTCCGGAAATTTCATACCAGTGACCTGAACGTAGTCCGGCGTCTGCACAAAATGTGCGCCTGTGATAGCACCATCTGGGATGAGACGGGTTCCATGGCCATCCTAAACGAGAGAATCCGTTACAATTGATTTGAACCATGCACACAACGGCACACACCTTGATGCACCACGAAACTTCTATCCGCTGCGGAGACGTCACAAACAGCGCGCAATGAGACGTCGTCGTGCGATCTTACCTCGGTATCTCCAATGGTAGCGTTTGCACCGGGCTCAGGAGGTGCGAACAGGCAGAAATCGTCGACAGCGTTCACTGTACCATATCAGCATATTATAGCGAGCAGGAAACTCATCGCACTCACTGAACACATTCTGACAGTTGGATGTCTGACTGGACGTGGAACTGCATTGGTTAGTTCCCGACTGCCCTTGCTCAGACTGCGCCGGTGCGTTCGACGGCAAATAGGTCGCGCTATATGTCTGTGCGCGAACCGTAAGGGCCGCAGAGGTGACCAGAACCGCGGAGAGCAGCGTCGATGGCGACATCCTTGGTGAGGTAGGACGACAGTTGCAGCACACGAGGCTTCGATGTTTTTCTACCCCGCGGCCTATTAGACATCGCATAGTATATCTTCGGCAGGTACGTGCCGTTCGCGGACAGAAAGCCAGCCCGCGTCAGACCGTTTTTCTCAGCGCGGGCATGGCGCCCCGAGAATAGGATTGTGAGAGGGGTCGAGCATGAGGATGGGAAGCCGGGTATCAAAACAAGACGCGCAGCGTTTTCTGAGACGTTCGAGGATCCATCGATGCATTTTCGGGTTCAGAAATATATCGAGCAGCAGAATTTAAATAGGCGTATGGGAACGAAGTGCCCATGAATCCGGAGCGGGGCTATCGAGGTAGCCGACTCAATGTTCAATGAGCGGTCACGTGTAATCAATACAGCGTTGTACTGGCGCATTGCTCGCGTATTGCCGCGCGGCTTCACCTCAGCGGGGTAAATTAAGCTAGCGTTGGCTCCTAAGGACCATGGCATCCGCGTTCGAAGGCTCTAGTTCGTATCCTATAGTCATCTCCGACGACGAGAACGAGGTATCAACCGACGCGGTACACTCTACTTCGGCAGCGAGCAAGTCGGATGTGCCAATTGCGGGTGCGCCCTCGCTCTTCATTGCCCCTTGCTTGGAGGTATAATTCACGAGCTTTCACATCTCGAACCTAGACCCGCATACAATGCAAAACGCTGGAATCAAACGCAAACGCGACGTTGAAATACATGCGGAAGGGTCAACATCGGCTGAAAGACCGACATCCAGGAAGCACGATTTGCAGGTGCAAAAACGAGCAAGGAACGCGGAAATATCGCCGCAGCACTCAGAAGAACGACCGCCATCCCCAAACGAAACGAATACCCGAAGACCTTCACAGCAAGATCTTCACAACTCGCAGGATCGCGTGGCGGACCCTGGTGCAGGAGTAAATTCGCACTTATCATCAGGACCTCCAGCGCATCCTACGTCTAGCATCACTCAGACTGGTCTCTCAGAATATACGGCCCGACCTGGCGGAACAACTATCAACGGTACCCATGGATCGAACTCTGCAGGTTCAAGGGCTCTACTACCAAACCCCCTGACGCCGAATGCTCCTCTAATTAGTGGGCATACACCGCCCGCGGAAGGGAACTCTATGGGAGCTGCCTCATTCGTACACCAGCAAGCGGTTTCACTTTCACAGACAGATACGGCTTTCATGGGAGGTATCGCGGGCTCTTTCTTTCCGTTACTGCCGCTACCGTTTGCGTTCCCGCCTAGCTCTGGTCCGTCAGTTGCCGAGTTACAGATGCAGACGGCTTTGCAACATCCATTAGTACAGGAAGCTCTCGTGCGAGGTTTCCATATGGCACTGGAGGCAATGAATCTTGCTGGTTTTCAAGAGGCTGCTCGAATCTTTGCTGGCAGCTTGCCATTCAACCCCGGTTTCGAAGTTCCTGGACCACTCGTGCAGGAACCTGGACCTTCTATACCACCTCACCAGCCGGCGGCCTCCGACGTCCACTCACCGATAAGCGGCCACGACACGGCCGTTCCTTCCGGGCCAAAGGTCAAGTTAAAGAAGGCAATGTTGTCCATTGGCTTGCCGACGGTCGCGGACACGGACGACGGCCTCTTTCAGCCTATCCATGGGACGTATGGCTACGATCGCGGAGGGAAGACTCGCACTCAGCGGTACCACCCCGACCCTTCTCGGACGCTGGTTATGGAGGCAATCCCCAAGAAGGTCCGGAACATCAAGTTCCTTCGATGGTGGGTCCGCCACGCGGTACATTTTGGCCTCTACAACATCGAACATCCCGACGAGCCGAAGTCACTCCCGGAATATCCCACCAGTGCACGGCGAGTGGAAGAGGTGCTGCCTTGGCATATGGAACTGAACGACCGCGGCAAGGCGCTGCTAGAGTTTCCGACGCGCGAGACGGCCCAAGCTGCGTTCAGTAGTCCGCGGATGACGGGCAACGACGGGAAGACGGGTATTCGCGTGCGGTGGTACGCGCCCCCGCCCGACAAGTGGGTGCACCAAGCACCACCCGCGGTTCCAGCCTCCCTGCTAACCCTTGGAGATGCCAAGGGAAAAGACGTTGCTTCCGGTTCCTTAGCACAGGAGCTAACGCTGCTAGAGCCTCCGGCTGCTCCGCGTCAGGACGTCGGTCATCCGGCCCCTGCTATCGGCCATCCTATGGACACCGATGAACTCGAGGAAGGAGAAATCGATGAACCATCATCGACAACCGCGGTCGCAGACAAAACCACGCTGGCGAAGGCGAAGAAGGCGCTGAAAAGGCAGAGGCAACGCGAACAGAAACTGCAGAAAAAGCTGGATGAGGCAACTGCTCAAGCTCAGAATGGTCATTCCTTGCCCGAGGCTATCCAGGACGGAGTGGGCGTTGGTCCGACCCCTGAACGTGGACAAAGCGTTCAGCGGGGTAGCGGCCAGGATGTGGCCACTCTAATATCACCTGCAACCGCTGATGGCGCATTGTCGGTGGCCTCGCACGCCAGCCACCGAGGTGGTGTTTTTTCTATATCTACCCCCGTGTCATCGTCGTACCCTCACCCTCCCGGTTCCGCCACGAATCCACCTCCGTTAGGTGCTCCAGGACATCGCCCACCTACTCTGACCCATTCGCCAACACACTCCTCGACCGGTTCCACCTCCGGAGCCCCAGCTCGAGACGTTTCATACACGGATCTAGCGACATCCTCCATGGCGTCACCTGAATTGTTTGGTAGTTCAGCCAAGGTAGTGGCGCAAGATATAGGCGAAGATATGAATATCGACCCTGCGGACGCCCAGTCCATAGCATCCTCTCGCGGTGTCTCACCTGTTCTTGACACGTCAGGCGATCCCGCGGGCGCCACATATGAGATGGAAATCGAGACACAAGCTCCTCCACTCAACTTGCCGGCCAACACTGGAGTGCGACCGCCCTCCACCTCCAGTCATACGCCGCCATCAGCACCGAGAGCAATGAAGAACATCCCGAAAGGCCCTACCTTCCTTCGCCGCATGATGCAGACGGAGCAAGCCACTGGAGGAGGTATTCCCTCTCCCTCCCCCGACACCAGCACACCTTCATCGATAGTGCCGTCTACAACTGCTGATGCTAGAGCACACATGGAAGACAACTTGAGGCGTTTGGTCCTGGAGAGCAAGAAAGCGCGTTTGCTGCAAACGCAGACCGCTTCTCCTCCTGGATTGCGACCAACGAACGAGGAGTCGGCCGCCGAACAGCCCCTTACCGAAGCAGACACCAAACTCCCATCCGAGTTATCCGCCAATTCCATGGACATCCTTGCAACAACCTTCATCTCTGAAACCATACAAACCCTGCAAAAGCCCGGAATGTCAGGCGCTATGAATGATCCTCGTCAAGGATCTCCCGCAGCCAAATCAACGCTTCCTCGCCCATCGTCAGCCTTGACTTCAGAATTGTCGGAACTGGCCAACAAGCAAAAGCAACTTGAGCAGCACATTGCGGAGACGAAACAGCTCATGGCGCAGCTCGGTGCTGCGAGAACAAAGGAGGAAAAGGACAAGATCCTCGCCGTACTACGCCAGCGCAGCCGGTTCGTTGTGCGGGTTGTTCAACGAGGAAGATATCTGATCCTATTGATAGCGCGATGGATGCGTTGTCATCGTCTGCAGCTCCCGCAAGGAGTTCCACTCCAACGCCGACCTCTTCTACATCATCGGCCTTCAAACCGTTCTGCCCCGAACCCACAGCAGATTCGGGTATCATCATGGTCAGCGACGATGAAGACTAGCCCAGTCGCAGTTTGATCGCAGAGATCGGTATCTTGTGTTGCCCAGTTCCGTTCCACTCGTGACTCCCACTCATTCTTCGCCAGTTCTTCGCCACCTAAGCAGCAAGAACTGCATGCATCTTTCGTGAGTGTCCCGGTCGAAAGTTCCTTTCCCGCTAACCTGGTGGTGACAGTTAGTGAACGCAGCTCCAGACTTATCAAAGCACCCGAGGGAACGTTAGACTCTTGGGTGAAGACATTTAGCCAGATATCGCAGCTGTCCTTGCGCGCCATGCCGCGATGCAAGGATGCAAACCGAGTACATAGGATGCATTCGTCGCTTTTCATCATCACTGTCGAGATTGTTTGACTATTAGTAATTACACGTAATGCAAACAATCTGCGCGAGCTGAGGTCGCCTGTAAAGGTACTGTGAGAACTCCCACTGAGTACCATCATGTCGTCCGAGCGGGTTTCATATCGGTGTTTCGCAACGGCACTCACTTGATCACGTACCACACCAAGAGTCTACATGGCCACGAAACTTGGGGGCCAGTCTCCTCTGAACCCCCCGGCGGCCAGTCTTGCGCCCGCCATTCTCACCACGGCGCTATCCTCCGCGCGACCCTTATCTGACTTCGATGCTGGGATCAATTCATCGACCGCATGGACTGAACATTTGGAGCGGGGCGCTTCAGATATCGGCGGCTCTTTGTCGGACGAAGAGCTGGAATCCGAACCTGACTACGACGACACTGCAGGACGGCCAGCAAGGGCGCTCTACTCGTTCGATGGCAAGGCGGAGTTCCGCGAGTTAACGGTCGCGGCAGGAAACGCACTCGAAGTACTCAAAGAAGAGCTACCTGATGGTTGGAGCCTTGTGAGGTGTGGGCGTGAAGTCGGGTTGCTCCCTCGATCCTATTATACTGTATGTACACCCATCCTGTCGTCGTTTCATGGTCGTGTAATGCATGGAATACAACGCGGTAGTTTATCAATGACTTCATCACGTCCCCAACTGGCGAAGTACCTCAACCCGTACCGAGGAAGAAGGAGGCGTCGACCGGCTCGATCACCCCCAAAGGTTCACCCAAAGCTGGATCTCCTGGATTGCCATTAATACCCCAAAACACTGGAGAATGGATCAGAATGTTTCCGAGCTTCCGACAGAGTCTCTTTGGCGGCAAGAGCCTCAATCGATTCTCACGATTCGTGACTAGCGGGGCGGAAGAATGGGTTCTACGAGGCAGCGCGCCCGCACCTCCGTCGCAGCATTTTAGAGACACGACCAGTGCCAGTGTTGCTGTATATCGTGACCGTGGAGCGGCCAGCAGGTCTGTTGGTGGCGACAGCGACATGCACTACGTTGACGCCGGTTTGCACTGGGAACCCAAAGTACCGACTTTCCGCGTCCTGGTCCACTCGCCATCCAAACGTTCTTCCGTGCTCACTGGAGCGTACATTGTATACAACGTGACCTCAGTATTCCGAGATACACAAGAGGGGCTCGACGGCGAGGTCGAGTCAGAGGTTTCTCGCGCCTCTTCGACCACCATCACGGTCCAGCGTCGGTTCTCCCACTTCGTCGCTTTACATACGGCCCTTACGAGGAGGCTCCCTGGGATCGTCCTTCCTCCTCTGCCAGAGAAGCAGTATGCAGGGCGATTCAATGACGACTTCGTGGAAGCTCGTCGAGGCGACCTTGAGCGTTACGTTTCACGTCTTGTGCGACACCCCGTGGTTCGCTATGCCGAAGTCTTGACATCGTTCCTGTCATGCGAGGATGAGCCGGTGAGCATCTCACGTCGATCTTCTCTCATAGTCCTATAAACTTCATCCAGGAGTGGAAGAACCTGTTATCGCAGCATTTGTCGCTTCCTCCAGCTGGACCAAGCTTTTATGCTCGCGTCTATCACCCTGCGTTCAACCTTGATGCTGACGAGGCGTCCGAAGCCGCGGAAAGGTTTGATGCGCATACTCGAGCTGTCGGAAGAAGCGTTCAAGCATTACGAAACGTCTTTGGGCAGGTGCGTGAAGCCAGGCTCGGTGAGTTTTGCATCTTATTTATGCATGCTAGCTGATGGCTTATTCTCCGAATAGGCATGTCACAAGCAGAACGAGTGCTATCATACTCCCTGTTGTCTATGATAACCTCCAAGCCTCTCGCTTCAACGTCTACACCGAAAAACACGGATCCTGAAGAGGTGCAGGCTCCCGTATTTAAGGGCCTCACGAATGAGGATGGTGCCTGGTGCTGGCGGGAGGGCTGTGAAGGTAGGTTCTTCCGGTCACCCTGCTTGCTTCGTACTGATAGGCAGCAGAGTGTCTCAAGCTCACCAAGGCGATGCAACGGACGGCCGATACTCTGCAAACCGTGGCCGACCTATATGACGACCATGTACTGTCTATCTCACCGTGCGACGGCTAGCCCATAACTCCATTCCAGGCTCGGAGAACGCAACTTAGCACGCATGAGGCGCTGAAGAACGTCGCACATCCCTCACCGATGTATTCCGTACGTATATGTTAGTCTCCGGACCGTGCGAGATCTGACAGTTCCTTATTCTGATAGCCCGTGCTGGACACGCATAGGTCGACTTTAACTCGATACAAACAAGCACTGCACGATGGACGAGTAAGCCGATACAGGTACTGCTGGTTAGGTGTCTCGCTAATGAATACATCAGCCGGATGAAGACGTTGCAGCTCGCTGCGAGACTGTATTAAATACCACCATGGCTGAAATCGATGCGTACCACGCGCAGAAAGTCGAAGACGTTTCTTCCATCGCCAAGGATCACCTGGACGGCGAAATACAATTCTACGATCAGGTAATGTGCTGACCACATACTGTATGCGTACTCGACCTGATCCATTGTTCATTAGGTGCTCTCTCGGTTAAGAGCAGCGCGTCAAGCCTACGATTCGCCACAGTATGAGGCTGCCGCGCAAGGTCCCCGAATGCCGTCGATCTACGAACGCGAGCTCGAACAGCCTCGGCTCACCAGCGAGCCTCTCCCACAGCCGACGCCGCATGTGTTCGATTCGCAACCCATGCGACCCGTCAATATTGCCATCCAGGAGGGCGTCGGAGTTCTTGCAAGCGTGGGTCGAGCGAGCGTCCTAAGTGTTGGCCGTTTCTGGTGAGCTATTGCTGGCAGATTTGTGGTGCCCTAGATACGTTTTGGTGTGCCACCACGTACGAGTACATGAATACCCCGGTGATATAGCACTTATTTCTTACACACGCATTTAACGCATGCCCCTTCTAATATTACACTATCGCTGGAGCGGCGTATCTACTCGCAGTCAGAGAAACCCAAACTTCCGAAGCCAGTCCAGGACGGGTGGCACGCGCGGAAGTGGTGTGTCTTGTCGATGGAGTGCAGCTCATCGATCTCCTCCTTGGAGAGCTCGATAATTTTGGAGTTGTTGAGAATCCGCTCGTTGGAAACGGACTTGGGAATGACTTAAGTGACGACAAGGCAATCAGTTTGGTTTCGCTCTTCACAAGATTGAGCGATAACGAACCGGTGACGTTGGGGCGGTTGGCCTGAAGAGAGATGAGGACGTTGGCAGGCTGCACGCCGTGCTTCTCCGCAATCTTCTTGACAATCGGGTTCCCCTGAAGGGGGGAGCCGTCGGAGCCAAGGGGCGAGTACGCGGTGATCACAATGCCCTTCTTCGTGCAATAGTCAACCTCCTCGAACTGAGGGCAAGAGCTGAAAGATACATGAGCCAATCCATCGCTGCGCTGTGTTTTGATTAGCTACGTACGGGTGCAGCTCGATCTGGTTGACTGCGGGAACCACGGTAGCCTCCGCAAGAAGGCGGTCCAAGAACTTCACTGAAAAGTTGGATACACCGATGGCCTTGACCTTGTCAGGGTGCGCCTTGTAAATCCTCTCCATGTTCTTCCAGGTATCAAGCCAATCATGAGAAGGGTCCGCCTTGCCATCGCGGGTCATGGGTGCGGGCCAGTGCATCAGCCCTACAGTCATCCATGGCCTTGGTGAATCGAACATCATAACTGATCATGGTCGCACTCACAAAGGTCAAGGTAAGGGGTGTCGAGCTTGCGGAGCGAATCCTCAAGAGCCTGGTCCGGGTTCTTTTGGTCGGGGTTGTCCAACTTCGTGGTCAAGAAGATGGACTCGCGAGGAACGCCGGACGCCTTGATGCCCTTGCCGACCTCCGTCTCATTCTCTGTCATCAAGATAGAGCTCAGGAATGTGCATGTTACTCGAACAGAGGGATCTCACGGTAAGCAGCGGCGGTGTCGATGAGCTTGTAGCCGTTCTTGAGAGCAAACTCGACGGCGTGCTCGACCTGGCCAGGCTTGGATTTCCAGGTTCCTGGACACGAGTATGAAAGATCTCAGATCGATTGCGTGCTTCTGAATTGCAATGGGTTTACGTACCGAGGCCGACGGTGGGCATCTCAGCGCCGGTGTTAAGCTTCACAGTGGCAGGGACGGGCATGGTTCGTGTACGTGACAGAAGGATGTGGGATTGTGTGGGGTCGTAAGTTTGCGTAGACGGTGCGATGGTTGGGAAACCCTTTAAGAGGCACGTCCGGGGCATATATCGGCCCCGGACCATCGCTCTATCGATAAGTTGTGGGCATGACGAGCATCCATAATAGGGCAGTCCGGGCCGAGATCTGTGGAGAATCCTCGGATCTGCTTATCATGGTCGAATCAGTGACTTCGAGGGCAGTTCGAGGCTGTGCGCACATGCGACCGTCAGTGCTCAACCGTTTTGCCATTGCAGGACGTTGGGGCGTGCGTTGTGCATACGAGTTTGTTACCGTTGCGGACGAAGATGTTGGAACCTGAGCCTTAGGTTGATACGCGGGGCCAAACTTGACCCTTGGAATTCGCACGATATTAGAGATCAGGTGTTTATATACATGCGTCTTCAAGTTCTTCATAAGAGCATGCAAGGGCCGAAGCATCCGGGGAAAAGCTTAAGTATGGTGTTGTCGCACCTACCCAGGTTGCGATAAGAACCACCGCAAGCCACACAGAGTGAACAACAGGCGACCACGTCCAGGCGTCCCCGCGCCTCGTCGTTGTCGACGGGGAGACCCAGGACCACATCCGAATGATAGCCCCAACGCTGCCCATCCTGCGGTCGGGTTCTTGCCGAAAAGCGAGGCTGCGCATAGCCACGATGTACCATGCCATTTCAGCACCCGCGCCAACCAGCTTTATCTTCGGTAGAAACCTTGTCCAGGCACCGTTGAGGTGAAGCTTGGGGATGTCAGCGAAAGGCATTGCAGCATCGTCGGCATCGCCAGTTGCTCTTCCATCGCGGGACATCACACGAGGGAGGTCGGGACATAGAACGGCCATGCGCCCGACCCCCAACAAGTCGGCGTGTTCCTGCTGCAGGGCGCTGCACATTTGAAGAGGAGCGCGCAAACCTCCTGTGAGGAGTATGAGCGGCGCCGAGGTTCGAGGATACTGGCCAGGGTCGTCCGTGCGTACTGAACCTCCGTCATTCACGGTTGGTCCCTCCTGTGAGACGATGGCTTTGACACGAGAGGCGAAGCGAGAGAATAGCGCTTGTCGAGGTGTTGTGATTGATGCATCCGCCATGAAATCTGAATAATCCTATGTCATTAAAGCGGTGACATCTCGCAAAAGATGATAAAAGAGCCTAATGCCCCAGCCACTGCCCAGACGTGCGACGTACCAGGGTTCTCGTAGTCCCCTCCACTGATTTCGATGAAGTCTATGGTCCTCCAGGATGCCATCAACTTGACATGTTCGTGAGCTTGGATTTCGGTCCCGTCTTCGACTGTTTGACTGAAAACCTGATGATCGGGCCGTGATGCACCGGCTGAGGGTACAGATTGGCGCGCATTCGAGTAATCAGCTGCATTAACCTTGACGCCTAGGATGAATGTACGCGGAACCTGCTCGCGAATCCGGTCTATAATAGTACGGAGTAGGCGCAAGGAGTTCTCAGCAGGGTTAACTGAGTACTCGTCGGTGCGGAGATTCGTCTAGGTACTTCACGTCGTCAGTCGGCAGCGAGATTCGTATGCAGGATGGACATTGCCTTGGGATCGATGAACTCCGCTAATAGGTCTGTGAACAAAGCATGAGAGGTAGTCAGTACAGTGGCGGTGTTCGCGGAGACTACGTACAACCGTGTGACGCATGCAATTCTACCCCGTCAAATCCAGCTTCGTGCGCGAGTGAAGCACCTCGCACGAAGGCGTCCATAACCGCTTCAATGTCCCAAGCAGTCATCCTTCTTGGAGTTTGAAATAATGCCGCGTGCACGAGAGAAGAGATGACGCCCGCATCGCGACCTCGACCGAGAGGAACGGCACTCGGCGCAAGCGGGGACGCTAACGGTTTGCGTCCGCCGATGATATTGGCGGACTGCCGGCCAGCATGAGAGAGTTGCATGATAGCAGTCGCCCTATGATGATTGCACGATGGGGAGCACTCTGCCGAGGAGCAGCCGTGTATCGCTGCCGCAAGTGTTTGGAAAGGCTCGACTGTCTTCTCATTCAAAACCGGGGGCACTACCATATCGCGGCCCAACGTTAAATGGTCTCTGCAGACTTGCACGTTTCCAGTGATTATCATCCCCCAATCGCCTTGTGCCCATTGCGAGTACAAGGCATAATGGTAGGTGTTCGGCGGTCCACCGAAGAGCGCCGCCCCGTGTTCATACGTTGCGACCTAGCGGTGACAACCTCAGAGAAGAACCCGGAGACCGCATGCGGATAACTGACCTTGACGAGCCTATTTGCCAGTCTCTGTCCACTTGGTAAAGCTATGGATCCAAGAGCTACGGGGCTTCCTTCATGACTACACATGCAGTTGGTCGATGGTGGTGCAAAGGAGAGTATGTAGCCCTAACCTAACTCTAGGAGCTCCCATTATGTTCATGTAAGTATATAGCCTATATTACGAGGGTGTACCCTGACAATGATCTAACGAGCGCAGGCGTGATGTTGAACGAGAGAGCGGGTGCCGGGACGTCGTATTAGAGGTTGACTATTCCATAGATTTTCGCTTATACTCCGCGGATTGAGCCTCGATGTCCAACTCGCTTTGTCCGGCGCTTTGATCATCGGCGACGGTAAAAGTTTCCATCTAAGCAATGTAGATGTGAGTACAGGTAGACTGGTTGCTCGGTGAGACTTGCTCTGATCTGAACGCCACGAGGCGACGGGCGCGGGACTGGGTTCGGCTGACCACCGCTGGCGGATCCAATCGCGTGACTGCCGCTAGCGCTACTGTTGAACGGAGATGATGTCAAGGAGTGCTCGTGTGTGGCATATCAGTCACTCACTATACGCTCACAGCTTGTTGTCCAAAATTACTGAGGCGTCTGAACGCTCGTCCAGCGACAATCTGGCAATCGATTAATATAATGATGCTCCAGCCCTGGGAATAGGACTCACCGTGGAGCCAACAGCAGCAGGCACGACGAAAATGATACTCATGACCGGATTGAGACTCAGAACCATGAACACGGTACCTATCGTGTTGAAAACGAAGCTGCAGCATGGCATTGGCGCTCATCAAAGCGCCCTGTACGATGACTAGGACCAATACGTACGCAATGAAGAAGTAAACCAGGCCATCGGTGAATAGCAGCCTTGTCAGTGAGCTATGTCCGGCCGCAGGGCGCGCGAGCTTGACCAAGTTGAGCAGCATAGTGACGAAGTCGAAGGACATCGTATAAATGAACAGAACGATGCTGATCTTCAGATTCGTCTTTGCAATCGTGCATCCAGAGCCGGGAACGCCGATGGCGGTGACCGAGAGACCTGATCAGGGGCAAATATGTATTGCGGCATCGTGTAGGCATGCAAATAACGAGCATACCTTGGAACAAAATAGCCCAGTGCCCGAGGATAACCAGAATGAGGCCGTACTTGACGAATTTGTTATCAGACCAGACGGCCATGGTACGGATGGATAGGTTCAGACTCGGCAATGCCACCGACGCATCGCCTACGAACTGAATATACGTATACAGCGCCGTGCAGTTCATGGTCGGGCTGTTCATCAATACAGAGGTCAGCGGTGAGTCCCCTGCTGAGGGTGGTAACGCGGGCACCTACTCTTTCGAGTTCTGAGATATGAGCATTCCTATGGCTGTCCCGACCATGGTATAGCGGTTCAACAGATAGAAAATCTGGGTGATATGCCGTGAGCAGCAGGTCGAACTAAAGACTACGCATGCGCGTACCATAGGCCAACGAAAGGTACGTTTTCTAGTGTAAATCTCCCAATCGAACCACAACGTGCTCGCCCACTCCCACAGATAAAGGCCGATGACGGTGTGGACGAGATTATTGAATACCTCTATCGTCCAGCTGTCAGAGGGAGACAAATTCCGGTGACTTGAATTACGCGTACTCACGAGCGTCCCTGGTGATCTCCTCAGTTGAGTTCCAGTCTACCATGGCGTTGATCGAGGTAAGCAGGACCTCGCAGGGGCAGGAGGGATGAAGTCTCTAGCGAGGGGCGCTGAGCTCATCCTTTTGACGACGTCGGCTAGGCCGAGACACGGGGCACGACCGCAAGCGAGCGCGAAATGAAAGAGCCAGGAGTTTCCCTCGGATCTGGAAACTGGAGCTCAGGGTGAGATATTGCGTAAATTAGAACCCGCAGCGATTGTCACATGCAACAATATGAAGTCGGACGTGCCGACTCCAGCAGCAATATTGCTCACTGCTAGCCGAGGTTGAGGTGAGGCGTTCAAGAATCAAGATGGCATGTCGCGATATCCCGTCAAAAGTATGGGGCCACGGTGGGGTCATGCAGGGGTCGTGTCATGTCACCCGTCAAAAGAGGTTATCTCGATTCAATCGACGGATCAATTCTGATTGCCTTCCCATGTTAGAATTCGACCAATCTCGACTGGGGATATTGCAATTGGCTGGAAAGAAAGCGGCCATACTGTGTTGAGTGCAACCCTAGTTTTGAGCTCGTATTCCCAGTCGTGTAGCTCCTGTGTATCGCTGAGGCACGATGAAGGCGACATTCGTCCATCTTAGAGATAGCTGAGGGCAAAGTGTACACCGCGTGTAAGCTTAAAGCACAGCAGCCGGCGCTTGGAGAACACTTCGACGGTCACGTGACGTGGTTGCTACCGACTGCCGCGCCCGAAATGGAAAGGATGGTGCTTCTGAGGGCTCTTGCCGACCATCTGGCCCTGAATTCACTGCGAACATGGGCTTCCAGTTTTCGTCGCGGGAGTTCTACGTTTCAGTATGGCTTAGCGCTCTTAAAAGCAGTTACTCTCACCGCCAGGGCTCGCATTTCCGACCTCCCCTTCACGCCGTTCGTTCTCGGCGTATTCTCCCTTCGCATGTTAGCAAGGCCTCTGTAAGATGTCTATCATCCACAGTCTCTACGTGCAATCCGCCAGCCTCGTCTTCGTGGGCTTGGGTGTATATTTCCTGCGCAAGTTGTTCACGACTCGCCGTGACGACGTGCCTGGCTTACCTTCCCCACCATCGGAGGAGGCAAGCTGGATCTGGGGTCATGAGCGCCAGGTCTGGGATCATGGCGCGGCCGAGATGCACTCCAAATGGGCCAGCGTTATAGGCACGCTGTTCAGGATCAAGGCCGCCCTCCGCCACCCCGATATCGTCAGTTGCTCTTCGTTATGAACTTGTGACGCAATCTCACCGAACGCCTCATCACACCAGATTATCGCGGCTGAGTCAGTTTCAGTTCACGTTGTGATGTTATCCCAAAGCTGATGATATTGCAGTCGCGTGTCCGCCCAACATATTTTGCAGAACACAGACACCTATGTCATGGCCGACGCTCTCCGGAAGCCAGCGGCTAATTTAATCGGTAAAGGCGTCGTATGGGCTCTCGGCGAACAACACAAGCGTATGCGCCGCGTTTTGGCCCCGTCGTTCAGTCCGGAAAGTATCAAACGTATGGCCGGTGACGTTTTCGACTGTGCTGAGAAGGTAACGCCCTCGAAATCTCTTGAATGCCCTGAGCAGCTCGTGCTGACATCTCGTCACAGCTCGAATCACGCTTGATGACCGATATCATGTCAAAATCCGTCAACGGGAACTCCATCAACATAGCCCCGTACATCTCCGCATGCGCGTTGGATATTATCGGTCGCGTCGCCTTTGGGCACGACTTTAGCGCTCAGTCCACCCCTCCTTCCGAAGATGCGAGGCGAATTTTCACGAGCTGGCACGACATCATCGTGGACGCCACATCTGAACAGATGTTCGTTGCGCTCCCGGTCATACGGATGCTGCCCTGGCTCACGGATCTGCCGATTCCCGCCTTACGTGCACAAGGAAGTTAGTGCGGACATGCCTCATCTTCCTTCGACGATCATAAACACGCGTACTGACATCATCCATTAGTCACCAACCAAATCGTGCGCCGCATTGCCCACAAGCTAATCGCCAACGCTCGTCTCGACAGCGTTGTGAAGGGCAATGACGTACTGAGCATGCTGCTGCGCAGCGTTGAGAAGGAGAAAGGCGGTCTCTCGGACGAAGAAATCATCGAAAACATCATCACTTTCACTATGGTGAGTGCCAATCCGCGCCAACAATAGACGTCCCGAGGCTGAGGCATCCTATCGCTCAGGTCGGCCACGAGACGACTGCAGGATCTATCAATTTCACGCTCCTTGCCTTATCTCGCAACCCGGCGGCGCAGGAGAAACTCCGCACCGAAATTCGCCAGCAAGGAAGCCTTTCCTACGACTCCATCCAGAAACTCGAATACCTCGACGCCGTCGTCCGGGAAGCGCTCCGAGTACATCCCGCCTCGCCACAGACAGAGCGCGTAACCACCCAGGACGATGTCATTCCTCTCGGCAAGCCGATTACAAAGCCAGACGGCACGGTCATGGACTCCGTTCACGTCTCGGCTGGACAGGTACGCATTGAAGAGGAAGGTAAAGATCTGCTGCCCACTGAATCGCCTATTCGTAGATTATCATCATTCCGTTCAAAACCATCAACACGGACGCTACGGTTTGGGGGCCTGACGCAACGGAGTTCAAGCCAGAGAGATGGCTTACTCCCGGTGGCATCCCCTCCCCCGCCGACCTGCCTCGCGGCTGGAGCGGACTCCTCTCCTTCAGCGACGGCCCGCGCAACTGTCTCGGGTTCAGACTAGGTTCGTCTAATGCCTGTACCCGGATCGAGTTTGGGATGTTGATTTACTACCCTAGCTGTGCTCGAGTTCAAGGTCATGCTGGCGATGCTCATCCGGTCCTTCAAGTTCGAGGATGTCGGAAGCGCCGTCGTTCCCAAGATTGCGCCTACTTTGCAACCCATCGCGGACGGCCGGCCAGCCGTCATGCCCCTCCGCATCACACCCGTCATGGAGTAATCACCTCGTTGCTGATCTTTACTCGTCGTCAGCTTGCAGCTGGTGTACATTCGATCAATACCTTCACTGTGCTTTGCTTGCTGTGGAACCTTCGTCGCTCTTTACCGCATCTAATTTATCTGTTCATCGCTCTCGTCATCTGGTAGTACTTGCCGTAGATAGGATCAATCCAATGCATGGACCGGACACTCATTGTCGCGTGTGAGAGAACCCTAACCCTAGCATATGTCGTGTCTGACCCCTCCGACAAAGGGTTTTACAGCGACCACGTTCTGACCGGCCTTGTGGATACCGTCGACGCCTTGGACCCCGCCAATCTACTTCAGACCTGCTCTTATCTGCGGCTCGAGCCTGTGGACGATCGTTCGCACCGCGTAAATACATCATCGTCGCAAGCTACGACGGACACACTAGCTCGAGCGCCTCTGTAAGACGCAGGTCCTGGACGACTTGGCGGGATGGCGACCCCAGAGGAGAAGGAGACCCTGAGGAAGCTCGTACAGCACGTTGCGCGCGCGTTCTACGAGCCGCAATGCATCATCATCCTGGACCTACTGTCCCGTTATCCAGTGTAAGCAAAGGTCCTGATTGCCTTTGTTCGTCTGGGAGTTTGCGGGCGGTGGTTTTTGATGCCCTCCTTGTTCCTTGACCCCTGTGCTCACTGCGTACCCTCGAAAGCATGAAGATCGACGAGCTGGCTGGGCGGATGGGCGTCGGCGAGTCTGACATCCGCAAGGATCTGAACAGACTGTGTGGCGAGCATAAACTCATTCGTGTGTATGTACCCTCGGGTCAAGCTCTATGCATATAACAATGTCTTATCGAACGGAATGGCAGATATCGCCAGAATGAGCTGAAAGAAGGAGCCACTCGCGCGACGAGTAAGGCGTACTACTACGTCGACTACGAGAACTTCTGCAACGTCGTCAAGTGGCGCATCAAACAAATGCACGCCACTATCGACTCGTCTTTACGAAATGTGACTCTGGCCGTCATGGTGAGACCCGATCGACTGACAATCCTCTTCTGCAGGAACTGGACCAAAAAGGCTACATCTGCAACCAGTGCTCGAAGCCCTTCACCACCATTGACGCCGCAAAGCTGATGGACTTCTCCAGAGGATGCTTTGTCTGCGATGACTGCCAAGGGGAACTCATCGAGAACGACCGGAACGGGTCGTCGGACACCAGCGACCTCATGCAGCGCTTCAACGCTGCGATGTTTCACATCCGGGAAGGCCTTCGAAAAACAGAGTCCATGGTCCTCCCCGCTGTCGACATCGTGGGATGGGTGAAGATACACGGCCGGCCGGCCGTGGATGCAGATGGAACACAGGCCGGCGGTGCTGCCGCGAACGGGGGTGCGGGAGGCGAACTGAAGATCGCCGGAGCCAACGGTACCAAGCGGCAGGATGAGGGCGTGGGTGTTGTGCTCAGCCTGGACGGCGCAGACGAAGAGACGAAGCGGAAGCAGAGGGAAGCGCAGGCTGCCGCGCGCCAGCAACAAAACGCGCTACCGTCATGGCATTTGAAAAGTACGATATCTGGTGACCTCACCGCGCTTGGTATCAAGGAGAGTGCACGCATCGCCGCCCAAGAGTCGTCGGTCGCTAGTAGCTCGAACGACGAGATTCTGCGCGGACTTGGAACAGTGCGGAAGGAACAGCAGCCGGTCATGGCCCCAATCGCGGAGGACGTTAAACCGGATATTGGGGCCAACGATGCAGACTGTGAGTACCGCATCTATGACAATACCTTTCATGGTGGTAGCTGACCTTCCCCCTCAGATTACGACCAATACTATGCATCCCTAGCTGCATCAGGGAGCAGTAACGGTACACCTGCGATACCGGGGGCAGGCAGCGACTTCAGCCCAGAAGACGACGAAGACGAAGACGTAAAACCCAACGTTGAACTCTTAAACTCCCTCAATGATTATCGTAAACGATCCCGATCAAGGGACGACGAGGGCCCGGGATCTGACTCAAAACGGCTACGAGGCAGTCCTACCGTGCCGGAAACGAACGGCACCACCTCAACCCAGGAGATGATGGAGATGGACGAGGATATGGAAGGTGTACCCCCTCCTACTGCACTCGATGGGACACCAGCAGACGATCCCATCGTATATGGTATGTCCCGATTCCATATATTCAAGATTCCCTTGCTCACAAGTCGTGTGACATAGTTAACGGGGAGCCTATGGCGTTCTCGCAGGTGACGGAGGAGCATCAGGAGATGATGACGCCCGAGGAGTACACTGCATATTTCGAGGTGTTCGATCGACAAGGGACGTGATGTTGATCTGATCATAATGTATACAGTGTACTCTACAGATAATATAATCAATCCATCGTCGCCATACGAGGCAGTTATGTTGCTGCTGCCCGTGGTCATCAAGAGGGGCAGAAAGAAAAATGCAGGCATTAGCTACTGGGGCTAGTCCGATGCAATCTGATTTGTTGGTTAAAGGACAACAAGAGGTCGTTTCACGTCACGGTTCGGTGTGTTTACTGCATTTGCATCTATGTTAGGAGGGAGTGGGAGTCGTCGAGATGAAGAAGAGCTGGATGCGGTTGCTGCGGCTGTATTCCGAGGAGCGCGGAAAACTTGATGGTACTCAGGAGGCGGTGCGATTGGAAGTGGACCGGCGTCTGTTTCGGGCGCCGGGGTTGACCTGCACGGATAAACGGGTATGTGAGTCAGATAGAATGAACTCGAGAAAAGAATCCGGGCGTGCCTTCTTGTTGAATCTGTAAAGGATTTCTGGGAACGAGGACTTATTGACATAACGCCACCCCAGGCGGACGCAGGGTCCGATGATGGCCGATTACCATCGTGCGGCGACAAGGGTTCAATCGCGTACGCCTCCTTGCTGACGAAAATTGGTTTCTGCACCTTCTTCCGTCTACTCTGCCTCACGAAGAACAAGCCAACGGCGACGAGGGCGAGAAAGGCGATACCCCCGACGACGCCGCCGACGATGGCGCCGGTGTTGTTCGAGTGCTTGGATGTGTCGCTTCCCGCGTTGGAGCCGGAGCCGGCCGTATGTAAGAACCCCTAGATCGTGGTACCTTAGGCGGGTACCGAACCGTCGTGGTTGTTAGACTTGGCGTAAAGTCTGTCGTTGTCGTCTAGGCTGTGTCGTGTGACTTAGGCGTGAGAGTTAAGACTCTAGGCGCACTAGGTCGAGTGTCGTTCTTGTGTAGGTAGCGGTGTCTTAGTCTTAAGTCTAAAAGGCCGTAACCGAGCCGTCAATCGTTATGGCGCTAAGGGCGTGTATAACAAATGGACGAGCTGAAGTCCATCGACTTCAGCTAGCGTCTTATATACTACTATACAGGTACTGTACTAGAACCTTCCAGTACCTACCATAACGTTCTATACTATTCTACAATGTTCCTTATGAGTCACAGTCGAGTCATAACCTGAGTCACTACAAGTCCTAGAACCTTCAGGCGCATTCCAGCGCCTTCTACAAGGTTCTACTCTATTCTGCGTGTCATTACTAAGCGTTCATGACACTATCCCCTCTCTAGGGCGCAATCTTCCTAGATGCGCGCGAATTCGTCAAGCGCGCCCATACTGATCGACATAGTTGAGCATTTCTGCCCACTCGATCCTCCATCTCTCTATGTTTTGGCCACTCTTGCCATGCATCTCCTCAG
>NW_006767439.1:244585-250215 GCF_000264995.1 Punctularia strigosozonata HHB-11173 SS5 | reverse complement strand
TAACGTTCTATACTATTCTACAATGTTCCTTATGAGTCACAGTCGAGTCATAACCTGAGTCACTACAAGTCCTAGAACCTTCAGGCGCATTCCAGCGCCTTCTACAAGGTTCTACTCTATTCTGCGTGTCATTACTAAGCGTTCATGACACTATCCCCTCTCTAGGGCGCAATCTTCCTAGATGCGCGCGAATTCGTCAAGCGCGCCCATACTGATCGACATAGTTGAGCATTTCTGCCCACTCGATCCTCCATCTCTCTATGTTTTGGCCACTCTTGCCATGCATCTTCCTCAGCTCGTTAGCTATCGTGCCCTTGACACGATTCCGGACGTACTCGTCGCTGTCGACGTGTGCGCCTACGATCGGGTGCCTCTTCCTCATGCACGTGCCGAGGTCATGGTACCTGTCGCAGAGCCAACACCTTTTTACCATCGACGCGTTCCCTTCCGCCGCCTTGTCTGCCCTCCTGATCCAGTACTGGTCGCTCGCAACGCGGAGCACCCTCTTCTCCCACAGCTCCTTCTTGTCAGGGTTCTTCATCTCCTGCAACTCCCTCAGTCGCGTGGCGTTGTAGTCGATGATGTTCCCCTCGTGGTCGGTGGCGATGAGGTCCCAGTACTTGTCGGCTTCGGGGTCGTTGGGCCTGACCCCTTCCCAGGGCGCATGGATATACGCCGGGAACTTTTCATCCCAGTTGACGCTGGGGTACGGTTCGGGCTTGGGCCAGTTGTCGGCGTCGAGCTTCTTCACCGCGTCGTCGGTGTAGGTCACATAGGTGACACCGGCGACCTTCTGCGTTGTCGCGCCGTACTTCTTCGCCTCTTCTTCATCGCGGAATGGCGACCAACCGAGCGGTGCTGCATACGTCTCGGTCATTCGTCCCTCTTCTGCTTTTTCTATCGACTCACTGCACGTATCCCATGGCATTGGTTCATCGGCGGATGCGGGCCATCCGGACTCGGATGCGGGGAACGGCTTGTCGTCATGCCCGTCATTCGCTCTCGTCGAGCTGACCTCGTCGCGGTCCTTTCGTCGTGTAAGTTTCCCTTTTCGCTGCAAAGTTCTGCCTCTGCTTACTTTGCGACGGGGCACCTGCTTCCCTTTCTTCTTCTTCTGCGCTACGGTCCATCCGTCACCTTCATCAGTGTCGGATGTTAGCGTTGGTGTCGTCGCTGGGGTGTTGTAAACTGTCTCACCCTCTTCCTCGGTCTTGACCTCGGTCTTGTCCTTGTCGGTAACCTCGACGATCCGATCGATTTGCATCGTCTTCATCTCGTCGATGTCGTTCTGTATCTGCTTCTTCGCCTGGTCCCAGGCTGTTCCTCGCCAGTCGACCATAATGTCGAGGGCGGCTTGTCCGTGCGCGATCGCGTCGTCCAGTCGGCCCTCCTGCTTCGCTATGGTGTAGCGGTTCAAGAGGGTGGTGATAGAGTCTCTGTATATTGCCCAGACCGTATCGATTAGTTTTTGCGCTTCATCGGTACGGACAGAGAACTCTCGGAGTACTGACACGGTCATGTTGCCAGTCTCGTTCGTGGTTGGGGTGGTTGCCGGCATCTTGGATGTCGAGTGAGTGGTGAGTGAGGGGTGAAAAGTTTGGTGTGTGCTTGGGGTGTGGGGGTCAGAACGCTCTAGTCGTTGAAAATTTCGAGTTGTTCTACCCCCCTTTTATGCTCCTCAGACATCCTTGTCTGACTCATTCGTTATCTTCTTGTCATGCCTGACAGTCATCGGCCCGTTCGTTTCTCCGAGTCATGTCGCTAATTTCGTCGTCGTTTCTCGGCTTGACAGTACAGTGCCATAAGCCGAAGTGCTTCTTGAGGCGGTCCAACTGCGCTTTTGTTGTTGCTGTGGAATTCCTTGACCAGTTCCATAGCATGTCCCATGCGTGATAAGGGTATCCATTCATTCTCTGAGTCAGGATAGCCCTTCCATTTCACGCAGTACGCATAGCCTCTTCCTTGGCGTCTCGATTTGGTGATCGTTTCTATCTCATATTCTTCTTGTCCGTCTATGAGATCCGGTGGCGGTTTCTGGTGTGACTCGCCGTATTCTTTCGTCCGCGTGTATGGTGTTAGAAGCGATGCATGAAACACAGGATGTATCTTCCATGTCCTGGGTAGTTTCAGCTTGAATGCACCGGTTCCTACTTCGTCTTCTATCTTGAACGGCCCGAATCGCTTTGGTGCCAGCTTGGCTGTTGGGTAGTTATTCTTGAGGTTCTTCCCTTCTAGCCATACTTCGTCGCCTTTCTTGAACTGCGGTCCTGTTATCCCGTGTATCGATTCTTTCAATTGAATCGAGTCAGCTGCTATCTTCATTGCTGCTTGTGCTTCTTGTCGTGCGTCGTTTATTTGCTTTATCCTGTCTTCTGCCGACTGCATACTGCCCTGTGCCCTGAAGGCTGTCGGCCATTCCGGTTTTCTGCCATTCAGTATTTCAAACGGCGACTTCTTCGTAATCGCATGCTCTTTGATGTTGTGTGACAGTTCCGCGTATGGTAGTAGCTCTACCCAATTGTTCTGGTTTCGGTTGCAGAACACCCGTAGGTATTGTTCCAGTTCTTGATTCAGTCTTTCGACTGCTCCATTTGTTTGAGGGTGATATGCCGTGGATAACGCCGACCTAACTCCCATTCCGGTAAGTATACTCTTCATAACTCTTGATGCGAATTGTGGTCCCCTATCCGAGATGATCTTCTTGGATATTTCTCTTTGGCTGAATACTCTTCGCAGTATGATTTCCGCCGTTTCGTCCGCATTTATCGTCTTCGTGCACGGTTCTACAATCATGCTCTTGGATAGATGATCTGTGATAACACAGATTGAATCTTTCCCTTTGCATAACGGTAAATCCGTTACAAAGTCGATGTTAATGGTGTGAAATGCGTACTCAGGTATCTCCGTTGGGTGTATCGGTTCCTTGGTCGGGTTATTCTTGATTTTCGTTTCTTGACATGTTGCGCATCCGTCGACATATTTCTTGACAAACGTCGACATTCCTGGCCACCAGTAGTTCCGTTGTACTAGTTCCATCGTCTTGTATCTTCCTGGGTGTCCTCCTATTTTCGAGTCGTGGTATTCCTTCACGATGTCTCGTCGTAATTCTTCGTCTTTCGGTATGTATACCTTTCCTCTGTAAAGGATTATACCATCTTCGGTGTTCCATTCCTTCATGCCTTTTGCGAGGCTTTCTGATCCTGCGGCCTTGATCGTTCCTATCGCTTTCGTTACTTCTTCATCGTATTTGTCGTTACTTCTGATGCGTTGTTCCCAGTCGTCGTCTTCGTTCTTTATCCGTATTTTCCTGATGATCATCCGCTGTTTGTCATCGTGTTGTCTTCTCCCTATAAATCGTGCCTTGAACATTGTCGTTGGTAGGAGTATCACGTCTTTGTTGTCATCTTCTACTCCCATCTTGTGGTCTTCTCTTCTTGATAGTTCGTCGGCCTTGTTGGTCTTTCCCGGTTTGTGCACTAGTTCGAAGTCGAACCTAGTGAGAAACTGCGCCCACCGCGCTTGCCTTCTTGATAGTTTCTGCGATTTCTGAAAGTACTCCAGGTTCTTGTGATCCGTCCATATTTCGATCTTGTACTTGCATCCTTCTAGGTAATGCCTCCATGCTTCCAGCGAGTTGATTATCGCGAGCAGTTCTTTGTCGTGGACGTCGTAGTTTCGTTCCGTTGGTGTGAGCGATTTTGAAATGTATGCAACGGGGTGCCATAGGTCGTCATCCATCAGTTGAGAGAGGACTGCACCATAGGCATAATCCGACGCATCACATTCTATCCTCATTGGTCTGTCTGGGTCCGGCATAGCGAGCATTGGTGTCTTGACGAATTGGCTCTTCAATTCTTCAAATGCTTGCTGGCATTCCTCCGACCAATTCCATTCTTTATCCTTCTTGGTGAGTTCGTGCAGTGGTCTTGCAATCTTGGAAAATCCTTCAATGAATCGTCGGTAAAAGTTGCAGAATCCAAGAAACGCTTGTACTTGTTTCACCTTCTGCGGTACCGGCCATTCCATGATTCCCTTCACCTTGACAGGATCCATGGCGATATGTCCTTGCTTGATGATAAGTCCGAGATACTCGATTTCTTCTTTCTCGAATTCGCACTTTTCGGGTTTAACGAAGAGATCGTTTTCTTGAAGTATCTTGAGGACCTTCTTCATCACTTCCTTGTGTTCGTCCTTCGTTTTCGTGAATACCAGAATATCGTCCAGGTATACCGCTACCACTCCCTGGTTAATCAGCGGTTCAAATAGTTCGTTCATCATTCGTTGGAATGTTGCTGGCGAGTTGCATAAACCGAAGTACATGACTAGCGGTTCATACAATCCTTTGGGTGTCGAGAATGCGGCTTTCCATTGGTCTCCGTCCTTGATCAGGATGTTGTTGTATCCCCAGCGTAGGTCCAGCTTGGAATAGTACTTTGCATCCTTGAGTCGGTCTACCAATTCTTGAATTAATGGTAGTGGAAACGCATCCTTGACTGTGTGTTCGTTTAGGTATCGATAATCTTGCGTTGGTCGTAGCTTCCCGTCTTTCTTTCCTACGAAGAAGAACGGTGATGCTTGCGGTGATTTCGATGATCGTATGTATCCTTTGTCCAGCTGTTCCTTGATCCAGTTGTCCAATTCATTCCGTTCCATGCCGAAAAGCGGGTATGCTTTGGCCGATTTTGGTTTGAATGATTCCTTCAGGTTTATCTCGTGGTCCCATGGCTTCGGCTTTGGGAACCTCTCCGATTTCTTCTTGTCAAAAACGTCGAGATATTCATGGTATTCGGTGGGTATCATTTCTTCTGTGGACTTTTCCTTCTTGTCTTTGCTTGCTTCCTGCGCCAATTTCTGCGCCATATTTGAGTACTTCCTGTCGTTCCGTTCCTGTAATTCTTTAATCGTTAGCACCTGCATTTTTCGTACCTTCATTTCTTCAATCGCGTATTGTATCATTTCTTCTTCGTCGTCTTCATCCTCTTGGATGGATACTGGTGCTTCGTATTTCTTGACTTCCTTGTCAGTTCTTAACCGTCGTACCTTTGTCAAAGCTCCCTTGATGTCTTGTATGAGATCATGGTTTGCTTGGATGGTAATGGGCGGTTTCGTGCGGCATTCTTCCGGACACCTCGTCATCTTGATGGTGTACCGTTTCCAATCAATTTCGGGGTTATGTTCAATCAGCCAGTCCGTTCCTAAGACTACGTCGGTATTCCCGATATCCCCGACGTAGAATCTGTTCTTCTCCTTGTGTATGTTGCCTTGACCGTCATCTATTTCCAGGATGAGGTCCGTCTTGTATTTGCAGACATACGTCGCTTCGTTAAATCCTTGCATCTTGAATGGTTTATCAACGCGATCAAACCATATTGCGTTTTTCAACACAAATTGCTGATTGATGACTAGACCCGTCGCACCGGAGTCTATCAAAACGTTCGCAGCAGCCCTTTTCGTGCCTCTCTGGACGGTTCCTTTTATCTCAATGGAGGGAGCATTCAACCGGTGAATCATCCCAACTTCCATTGTCTCGTCCTTTAGTACATCATATCGGTTCTTCGAGGCAAAACGTCCTTCCGGTCTTTGAGCGGCTGCCCTCAAAGACCGGTTCCAAAATCCTCCTGTATCATCAT
>NW_006767439.1:180318-242846 GCF_000264995.1 Punctularia strigosozonata HHB-11173 SS5 | reverse complement strand
TAGACTTGGCGTAAAGTCTGTCGTTGTCGTCTAGGCTGTGTCGTGTGACTTAGGCGTGAGAGTTAAGACTCTAGGCGCACTAGGTCGAGTGTCGTTCTTGTGTAGGTAGCGGTGTCTTAGTCTTAAGTCTAAAAGGCCGTAACCGAGCCGTCAATCGTTATGGCGCTAAGGGCGTGTATAACAAATGGACGAGCTGAAGTCCATCGACTTCAGCTAGCGTCTTATATACTACTATACAGGTACTGTACTAGAACCTTCCAGTACCTACCATAACGTTCTATACTATTCTACAATGTTCCTTATGAGTCACAGTCGAGTCATAACCTGAGTCACTACAAGTCCTAGAACCTTCAGGCGCATTCCAGCGCCTTCTACAAGGTTCTACTCTATTCTGCGTGTCATTACTAAGCGTTCATGACACCGTAGCAGAGCTGGAAGCGTTAGTAGCTACGGTCCACGTTGTCGTCACTAGCCGATCGAAATCCAGGTAAGCGCCGCTCGTATCCGTATTGGTCAACTCTAGAGTATGTGTGTCGTGCGCGAGACCACTGGCGAAGAACTGCAGAGGCCAGAACATGTTTATTCTATCTTATGACCAAAAAAGCAGGCTAGAAAGGGCGTACGAGTAACGTTTGAGGACGGAATATGGTCCCAGGATCTGTAGGAGTCCCCGTGTAACCGGTTAAGGAAGTGGGTGCGCCCCCATCGATAGCGACGCTATAGTTTCCGTGATTCGAGCTTGTCGCGCCGTAAAGGTATATGCATTCGCCTGGACGATCTGAGTCATTTGGATCAGCGAGAAGAGAGACAGCGGCCTACCGAAGAACGTGATTCGGGCTGCAGCGCCTTGGGTCTTCGTGTCGCTGCGGCAACACCGATGAAAATCCAATATAGGATCGCGATATGAAAGGATACGTACTGGAAAGTGCCGTTGTAGTAGTCGTTATTAAGCCCATTCGAGCCCGTTTCCCACCCATCTCCATAGGTGATATTCGTCCACGCCGTATCGTCCAAAGTCGTGTCCTGAAATGGAGTTCTGCGACGATAGTGGTGAGAAAACCGGAGTGTTTGTGTGTGTCGCTTGCACTGACTCGGGGTGCCCGTCTCCAAGGGTGAACACGACGAAATCGATGTCCACATATGGGCGATCGCTCCGCGTGCTGGTATCAGTAAGTACGACCTGGTGCTGCTCATTCTCCAGGTCCGTCGCCGACCACAAGAGCGTCTGGAAGTCGTCTGTGGCATTGAAGCCGTTGGCTATCGCTGCGCTCCCGTCCACGGTGACGGTGTACTCGTCCTGCATGCCACTCAATGGCGTGCACCGGCTACTGGAGGAAGGCAACGTACGTGATTCGCGCGTTTTGCACCGTACAGATAGAACGCGGTCCCGGTGAAGGAGAAGGAGGCCGTGGCGCCCTGCAACAGTGCACTACGATGAGGCACGTCGCAAAACGCGTCACAACGAAAGGAAACTCACGGATACGTTCGTCGCATGGAATGTAGAATTGGCATACTGGTCGAGCTTGGAATCGGCCGTACTTGAGTCCGACCAAGCACCAGCCGGGGCGTAAGTGATGATAGGACTCGAATCGTCAACTGTTTAAGATTGTCCGTTGTGAAACGCAACTCTTGAGTCAACGAACCACGCACCAGTGAAATTGTACACCGGCATTGTGAAGCTCTCAAGGCGAGGACAAGCAGGACAAACGACCAGGGGGCGGCGCAGAACGCGTCAGGTGAAACCGAGACTATTAGCGAGGCATAAGGCCCCCGGGCCTGGATGGCACACCCCTATAATTATTGAAACGGAACGGAGCCATGGCGAGACGATTACCAGCCATCATTTCGGAGGTGGTGAGAAGCGAGGGTGTATTTGATAACCTGTCGGAGGCGATGCCCGACGTTTTGCCTCTCCTGATCGCGACAGAGCCCCCACAAGAATATGAATATGAGGCAGTAGTTGCTAGCTGCTTGGTACGGGCAATACTCAGGTAATAGGTTATGTAGCAGACTGAGTTTCCCCTGTTGGTGTTGTTACGATGCGACCCCCTGGCCTTCGGACTCGAGCTCGGAGGACTGAAGCGGGAAGTCCAGCGTGATCACGCGAGGACCACGGAGAATGACCCTAGGTGAAGCACCTGGCTTCGATCGTAATTATTCATCCGTCGGTATCTTGCAGTGTGCACCGTGCGTTCGTACTTGAGCAAAGGAGAGGATCCATGTTTTGCAGTCAGTCTAATGCAGATACGACGTGCAAGAGCTGGTTATGAATCTGAGGGGTGTTACAATTAAATGTAGTAGCTGTTATATTGCATGTACTGTAACTTAGCTTAACGCCTGCGTCGGAGCGGTGCGTCGGCTTCGGCTCACTGATTGCAGGCGTGCCACCCGCGCAAATCTGTGCGGCGACCGGCGTTCCGCTTTTGGGACCGTGCCGGGTAATACCATACCATACCATACCCCCTATCATTGATATACAGTGTAGTAAGTGATCCAAGAATAGAAAGTGATCCAAGAATAACTTCCTGAAGGAGACGGCCGATGAGTAAACTTGAGAATGCAAGGTACAGCAGGTACAGCAGATCCAGAGAAACGGCCATGTAGCAAACTCAGAGCTCGAATGCGGCGCATCCTACATCCTCCAGCCACCTCACCCGTTGTTGCTCCCTGCGGCACAGAACGCTGTTCCCCGCGCCCATGCATCGGCCGTTCGCACAGCCGGTGAAGGCGCCATGGCCTGCGCCGAGATCCCAGATTTTGCTACCAATCGTCCCTGAGAGGAGCGACCCAGGCCCCGGGCTGATGAGGTGATGCGATCCGCCTGTGCCCGCAGCACCGAGCGGAAAGCTTCCCGGGTCGGGTATGCAGTTCGAGCTCGACAAAGTGCCGCTGCCGACGCGAGGGACATCGGGCAGCGTTTCGGGCGAGCTGGCGTAGTCGTAAATCCGGATGCGCTGACGTGCGGATAGGTCGGGTGCCAGGTGGGATAGTATGTGAAGGCGAAGTTCGATGGGCAACGACCTTGGTTGTGGGGTGTTCGACGGTCGGGGTAACATGTCTGCTTTAGTCGACTTCAGGAGCATCGGCCTGGAGTGATGCAGTAACTCGAGGGCCTGCTGCTGCACGGCTCGCTGGAGATGCCCGTTCCGTTGCAGGGTGGCCTTCAGCTCTTGCTCTAGCTCTTTCCATCGTACATCGTAGCTTCTGTCGTCTCCGTCCCCCTCCTCCTCGGCTTCCTCTTCCACATCTTCGTCTGGTCCCGGCGCACGGTTCGCGTACATTTCGATCTTCAACAGACGGAAATTCTGGCCCTTTCTCCATTCTCCAATACCACGGATGATCTTGGTCATGCCGCGGATACCGAGACCGTTCCCGTTGCACTTGAAGGTGTGAAGGCGGCAGCGCTCGGCGGAAGTAAGGTAGTCGACGAGATATGGAACAGCGGAGCGGGGTAGACCAAGCGCGGAGAGGTGGAGTTCGTGAAGGGAGGGTGCATCGAGTTTCGCGAGGAACGACGAGGCGAATACAGGGCACGGACGGGTAGAGTCGTGGGGTATCGTGAGCGGATTGGAGGTTAGGGACAGGAAACGGACTTGTGAGCGATTAAGAGCAGAGGCAAACGACTCCAGCGTCTCGGCGTCCCCGGTGAAATTGTTCTGCGAGGAGGCGATGAGCACAGTGAGCATATAACATGTGCGCAAGTTCAACACACGTTCTGTAAGGTCAACTCCTTCAAGGCGGAGTTATCTTCGAGGTATTGTGTGATAGCCTGTAGGCCCTTGTTGCCGATAGCATTCCCGTTCAGGTTGATCTCCGTGATAGTCTGCTTATATATGGGCCCTGACCGAGAACTTGACGAGTTCAAGAATGTAAACAGCAGTACTGTTCCGTCATCGCCAAGATCATTGTGCCCCAGGACGAGTTTCGTGACGGTTCGCCGCGAGGAAATGTCGCGGATGATCTCCCGGGCGCCTGCAGTGAGATGTCAATGAACATCCGCGTTCTCGAGAATAATCGTGGTATGCCACGTACCTGCTATTCCGGAGAGACCACCGTCAAATCGATCTATCTGCGTGCGGGAAGACAGCAACACTCGCTGTGGGTTTATGGAGGTCGCGGTTGATAGTCGAGAGGGTGTGGCATGGTGGGGAATGCCGCTCTTGGAGTGGCCGAACGGCAGCATGAGAGCCTCAAGAGCCATGGTGTGTGGGACTCGGCAAAGCTCTGAATGGGTGCGTTCGGGCGGGTGTCAATATATATTTCGACAGACAAGCAAGGTTGCTTGCAAAGGACACGGTACTCACATGTCCCGTAAGCTGTGCTATGGTCGCTGATTGGGCGAGCGAAATAGGGGCTTCGTAATCGTCACTTGGAGGCTCGGGCCAGTATTCCTGTACAAACATAACGGTGAGGACGTGACCACTCGGGGCGCATCTTCCACCGCAGCGTAGATGAGGCAACGCACGTTTGGTTCTGGGAGCTCAGGCGGCGGTGAATTCAGTGAACGAGAGGCGATGATAGCCGCCCTCGGGTTTTATCTGATAACGCAGACGGACTCCATCGCCTCGGCAGAACGACTCGTCACCTCGTGCATTGACCGATCTGTACACGTACAACAAGGGGATAACACGCGGACCGCGCAGAGAACAACAAGAAGAGCAGATCCGAACCAGCTCAAAAGAGGAAGAGCGGTACGAGCCAAAGGTAATTCCAATGGCATCCTCCACGCAACGCGCGTGACCCGTATCAAGCTGCTTACAATCACTCGTGCACAGTTGGTGCACTGGCATCTGCAGTCGACGACAAGCAGAATCTGGGCTAGGCACTTTTATTACTAGCGGCAGAGGCTAAGAGTATCCCTCGGATGAACGAAGGCATCGATATTGGATGAAACTAGCCATGGCTCGGTGCGTGTGCTTGAACGGTAGCTTTGATATCCAAGATGAACGTAAACGGGTTGGACCGACGGCCTGCTGTCTCCATCATTCGCAGGCTCAGGTACGAACAGCTTCGGCCGCAACTAGGGCAGCCTGGAACTTGCCCAACAATTCCTCCGTATCCTCCAGTCCGACGCTAACGCGCACCAACCCCTCCTCCACCCCGAACTGCAGCGCCCAGTCCATCTCCGCGTAGTGCGCGAGCACGGTGTACGGGCACGCGAGCGTGAAGTTCGTCCCGAGGCTGGGGCCCTTGAACACCGCCAGGTTGTCGAAGAACGCCCTAGAGGCCTCGATAGACGCAAACGTGAGAGAGAACAAACCGCCGTAGCCGCCGTCGCGCTTGTTCCCGTCGTCGTCTACGTAACCTTTGATACGGCAGCGTTCGTAGTGCTCCGGCGTGGACCATTTGGGATAGAACACGTCCTTTATCGCCGCGGTGGGGACCCCTCCGGCCACGGATCGCGAGCGCAGGAAATCGCAGACGGCCTCCGTGTTTTTATCGATGGCGTGAATACGCTGCCTGAAGTTGCGGGAATTGCGTTCCATGAAGATCGCATCTTCGTCGAAGTAGAAATCCTCGAAGTGCGATGTCGCGTGGGCTTTCAGTTTAGTGTAGTGCGGCCCTTGCGGGTTCAAGACCAGACTGGAGGAGCGATCAGCAGCATACGGGATGCTACACGCGTAACCTCATACCTGCCGCCCATGACGTTCGCGTCGCCGCTGAAAACCTTCGATAGACTACTCACGACGATGTCTGCATACCGCAACACCTCAACGTTCACAAAGTTTCCTATGGTCTCGTCCACGACAAGGAGGAAGTTGTACTTGTCGGCGAGAGCACGAATACGGGGGAGATCCGCCGACCGCAACAGAGGATTTGACGGGAACTCAGTGAACATTGAGAGCACGGGATTCGAGGTTTGCGCTGACTCCTGTTCGAGTAGCTTCTCGAGGTCGTCCAGGTCCGAGTCGAGCCCATGGCCGTAAAAGTGGCAGCCAGGACCCCACTTCTGGAGGATCTTCAGCGTATCCGTATACGGGAACCTATACGGACGTTGGAAATGCGTCAGGACTGACTATATAGTACGCTTACCCAAAACACACGCTCTTGGCGGAAGGCCCTGTGGCCAACGCGAGCTGATGCGCATGCCATATAGCCGTCATACCAGTTGGAAAGAGAAATACGTCGTCCTCCGAGATGTTCTTGATGCCACGGGTACTAGGTCCCAGCTGAACATCATCTCCGCCAGCATAAGGACCACTGGGAGACTCGTGTATTCTGTCGTCCACTAGGACGCCTGCTATACGACGGCGGAGGGCTCGCTTCGCAGCTGCCGCGTAGGACAAGGGCATGTTGCGTCCGTAGCGCTCCTCAAGGTAGGTGACCTCGTCGCCGGTAAACGCTTCATCGGCTTTTGTCTGAGTTGCGGGAGGGGATGGCGTAGGCGCGAGCGATGGTTTGGTAGAGTAATGCCTGTTACTGGCTTTGAATGGTGGGCGAGGAACGGTGGGCGACGTCGGGGGCGAGCGTACGCTCTCGTTGGCGGCGAGTATGGTCAGGCAGCGGTCCGCCAGTCTGCTAGAGACGCCCATGCCGGTGTGCTGCCAGAAAGCCTTGGCGAATGACCACGCATCCGCGGGAAAGAGGACGATGTGCAAATCGATTGACTGGGGGGTGGATGAGGATGCGACATTTTGCGCTTGGTCTTCAGCCTGGATCGAGAACTGGACGAGGCGGACGGTGACGGGGGATCCCTGGATCTTCGTGCTCTGGTCGACCATGAACGTCCTGCAGTAGTTGGCATTCTGGCGTGTAGCGCAAAGCAAGGACTTTTCGCCGTTCACTCCGAACTTCTGCTCACATATTGAGGCTAGCTATGACGGTGACAACCAAGACGCGTTCATTGAAACAAGTCCCTGAGTGAGGGCTGCATAACGTACCTTCTGAATGCTCTTGTGGATGAAGAACCGAGGATAACCAGTGACCATAGCATCAGTGACTCTCTTCGCGCCTTCTTCGTAGTCAACGTTGTCCCTCCAGGTGGGCAGAGAAACGGAGATCGCGTGCGGGGTGAAGGGCGGCACAGTCGAGCCCATGGTACTCTCCTGGTTTTGGATGGACGGCGTCGTCATTGTGGCGATCATGTTGAGGACGTTCAATATCCTCGCAAACAGGGTAGAGATAGATCAGACGGGGAGGTAGGTGAATAGGAGGGGCAAGCCCAGTGTCGAAGATTTCATGCGCCATGACTCGCGATCGCAGCCAAAGAAGAGCCTATCGTCGGCTTTGCGTCCGAACTTGTGAACACGAACGTTTAGTAAGTTACTGCATCCACGATGCGATTGTTGACGTTCAGTCAAGCAACCAATGGGAAACCGTATGATCATTATCATCGAAGAGAACCGTTATGCACATGTAAACTGAATCCTTCCTATCAAAACACTACCTGAACGAGGCACTTAATCCCCAAGATTCATGCTTCCGACCGAGTTCCTATTCCCAGCGAGGCCGAGCGTCACCGGTGAACGAGCCACGGGGCTGCCATATGCAATACGCGGGTCGCTCGTGCGACTGCCTGATCGCGAACGGCGCGGATCAAAATCTCCTGTAGACCGCGAAGAGCGGGACGAGCGCGAAGACGAGGACGACATGCGGCGATGGCGTTGCAGACGCGTCGGGTCAACGTCCGGGATATTGGCGATGCGTCCGAAGAGAGACAGTACTGCGAGCAATATGATCAGCTTCCCACTTACGAATCCGACAGATGCGGGGGTTCTCACTGTCGATGATGGACACGACGCCGGTCAAATGACCAGAGGCGTTCGGCGACGTGAGAGTTGATGGTGAGCTGGACGCATCACTCGTTACAAATAGTCTATGCGCATCGGCTGACGGCGGTGTATTACGTTCGTAGCCGGCGCGCAATGGCATAAGGTTGCACACTCACTCGCGATAAGCTTCTGCACGGTATAGGAGAGGGTGCTCGAGGGCGTGACACTGTATACTATGTGCGGATGAGTCCTTGGGTGTAGGTTGACACTCAATTGACATACCTGGATATCGTTCCTCTCCGTCGGTCGATCCTAGCGGGCTCTATATGATCTCGTAATTGAAGAAAAGCGCAAGAAGTACGGGAATTCAGGCGCACCCTGATCATGGTGATCAATCGCCTCAAGGGCATCGTCAGGATCTCATTACTCTGTGATGGAACTACGATCTGTTGCGTATGTTAGTTTACTGGCTCAAATGTGGATCTGCCATACTGAAGACGATATGACCTTGCCAATATCTGTCACGCTCACAGCGCTCAGGAGCGTCCCATTGACTTCCTCGAGGACCGCGACGCTGCTCACGCCTTCGTCATTCATGAGCTTCATCGCTTCGAGCGTTGTGGAATCCGCCGTAGTCGCGACAATGGACGCGAATAAATTCAGCGAAGGAAGCGCTAATCGGTTCAGCGGGTTCTCGAAATACGCTTGCAAGGAACGCGTTCGTTTGGCGTGTTCGCCAAGATAGGAAAGCACTTTGCGGTCGGATACGAAACCAATCCAAGGCTTGGACGAATCGTCACCGTAGATTAGAACTGAACAAATGTGAATGGAGGCGATTTTAGTAACAGAGTATGCCTACCCCTATGGCATCCTCCGGAGAATATTCCAAGAAGGGAAATGAGGTTTGCATCTTGGGGTAATGTTTCCAGAGCGTTCTTCTCCGATAGGTCTGCCCATAGTCAGAATATATGTAGTTGAAGAAGAATACAACAAGACTTACTGCTGACCAAGTCCACCGGGACATGTCCTGCCTTAGCGGCAGTCAGTATGCGCCCGAGGATTGGCTTTTCTCGGAGTTCGTCCGGTGATAGTGTATGTCGGGTAGCTGCCAAGGTCAGGAATGCATTGACGTCTGCGAACTAGGTTTTGAATCAGCCTTTGCCAGTTCAAGACGGATTAACCGGCCCAGCGAACATCAAACAAGCCAGAGTAGGGTGCATTGGAGTTGCCTGCGCGGGACTCCACCGCGAGGCACATCAAGCTCTCAGAGAGCAGTTTCTACCACGGGGACCCGTTCAGGACGTTTCTCTTTCAGCGAGTGTGAAAAGCGAGCACTCACCTCGCACGCATCCTCGACGCTACAATCCGGCGGCACAGAAACGACTGGCGAGTCGACGAGATCTATAGATCGTCTATCAGCAAGGGCCTACATCCCGATCGAAATACTCGACACACCTTTAGCAGACACCTGCGCCCATGCATTGATCCATTCCTCCGCATCCGCATTAGACGCGTTCGCGAATATGGTGGGGCTACGCGAAAGTCCTGGGCTCTGGCTCCTGTGGCTGCTAATGGAGAGCCTCTTGTGCAAAGCCGTCGACATTGTCCCGTATCCTTAGGGCGCTGGAGTGACGGGGAACAAGAAAGCGTTGGCCAAGTCGAATGGAGCATACGGGACAGATCCGAAGGGATTCGCTTGGTCCGTCTCCGCGAACCGCTTTGGGACAGCGACTCCAGTGATCGCGCGGCCATTGCTTGCTCCATGTCGCCGTCGCAGCTTCGTCGCTCCATTCATTCAGAGCTATAGACCGTATCGTGATCCGTAAACACGAGGAAGGACACCGTCAACGTGGCCAAAGCCCCGGAGCCCAGTCAGCCAGAAAGCCACGGCCCGAGTTCACCACCTCATGACTTCAGCACCGACGAACCCGTTGGAGATTCCGCCCTACCAGTTGCAGTCGTTGATTGCGAGCGTCGCTGAGCAGCATGGTCCGAACACCACTATCACTCGCGGTCGCACCAGCTCACCGTAGTGCACGCATGCAGGAGCTCAAGTTCGCTGCGTTCAAGCCTTGGGTCCGTTCGCAGATGTCATCCCACACCGTGTCATAACGCTAACCACTGCCTCAGGCCCCGAAATATATGCGGGATGCTCCAATGGAGAGCTCTTGCGCTTCGCACTAGAAAAGGGCGACCAGACAAAGGTCAGCTGTCCTTACCCTCTACAGATCGCGCAGTCAATGAATGTAAACAGTCCCAGGCATATACTTTGCTTTCAAGGCAGAATCTTCCTGGACCCGCGGCAAGACCTATTGACGACATTGTGCTAGTGGGAAGCATCGCTCGTGCCCTCATATTGTCAGGTTCGTCCTCCCTCGAGGTTTCCCTCAATGCGTCATGACAGAATTGCTTGACAGGTAACCAGGTTCACTTCTATACCCTGCCTTCGCTGGACCCCGTCCAAACTATCAGCCCTCTTCGGAATGTGGTCACATTCACCGTCGATGAGCAACATCTTCGACGGCCACCACTCAACACCTCCAGCCCTGCGAATGTGGAGCCAGTCGATCTCTGCATCATAAAACGGACAAGTATTACCCTTTACCAGCTCAGAGAACGGCTACTTTACCAGAAGGTGAGCCCGACACGTGTTTCGAACAATTTGTATCGAGTTCCAATGACGGTGTAGGATATTCCTCTCCCGCAGGGCGCCACTGTTGCGCGACGCATAGGTCGCCACCTCTGCGTTGCGGACAAGGAATTCTATAACATGATCAACCTTGAGGAAGCATCGTTATTCCCGTTCATGCCCATCTCGCAAGCACCTGACTCCGGTCCCATCAAACCTCTGATAACTGTCATCGGCGAGAACGAATTCTTGGTAGTTTCTTGGACGGGAGCCAGCGCAATGGGCGTGTTCATCACCGGCGATGGTGATCCACTGCGGGGCACCTTGACGTGGCCCAGTCATCCGGAAGCGATCTGTACGTCTCCAATCCGGTTGGTTTGAGGACAAGATCTGACGTGGATTCAGCGCTCGATTACCCGTATATCGTCGCCCTCCTCCCGAATCAGACTATCGAGATTCACAACATCGAGACGCAGGGAATCGTGCAAGTGATCTCCCCTCCCGCTTCCGCCTCTCCTCAGCAGACTATGACGACCCTGTCTACCTCTGCCGGGAGGTACCTTGTGCCCTCACGCGATCGCACGACAAAGATGCGAATGACGAATGTAAAGCTGATTAGGGAGCCGATACCCCTTCCCGCCAAGCCGAAAGAGACCGGTTTACCGGAGGTTACGCCGGTGTAATGGTGATCTCCTCAATCCCATGTTTAAGATCGTTCCATGTCTTGAAGCTACGAGGCCCATCTCGAGGTTCATCTACAGGGAGTTTTCTAAACTATCCGATAGTAGTCCAAACATGATTAATACATTAATACACAGAAAATATGATATGTGAATGAGTGACGATGTGATAGACGATGCATTAGGCTGAATGTGGGGTAAGCTCTGTCCAGGGACGGGATGCCGTCAAGGCGGGATGTTCCAGCTCCTCAGGAAATCTTCCACTACCGGACCAAATGACGGCTGCGATAGCAGCACGCCGTAGTCCTCCTCCGAGTCCTCCTCCCACCAATCATCGTCGCCCTGAGCACTGACGGTGCGAGCTGATACGGTTCCTGTAAGAGCTCGTTCGCCCCGATACGCACACTCGAGCGTCTTCGGTAGTTGTGGATCCTCCGCCGCCTGGTCCAGGAGATCCATCGCATCGTCCAGCGTAACCGATTCGGTGCCCCCGTAGACGCTGTCGCTCGATAGGGAGGTGGAGATTGCCAGCGAGATGCTTTGCGAGAGAGCGCAGTTGGCCTGCTGCGGGGCGACGCCCCCGAGGATCTGCAGGATTATCTGCCAGCGATAGTACCATCCTTTGCTTGATGACCTAAGCAGCTCCTCACGGAGGCCTTCGTCGCAAGAACGGGTCTCTCCGGAAATACTTGCTACGATTCCAGGGTTCCCCGAAGAAACAGAATCACTTGAGGGGTGTATCACGGGGCAACCAGGCTCCAGGCGGGGCGTGTCCTGAGCGAACCGAGGTGACGAAACCAGAAGCACGTTCCAGGTGAAGAGAGCCTTGCTGATCGTCCAGGCAGGGAAGTCCGCGAAGCAATAGTCCACGGTCGCGCAGTGCAGATACTTGAGTGCATGCAGGTCCCCCATCCTCGGGAAGATACCTTCCTGCGTGAAAGGCGGGCGGGAAGGTTCCGAGCTCGACCGGTCGATATCTTCGGATGACGGCTCGTCAGAATAGAGGTGGCTGGCGTGGAGGATGCCATCGTAGGCCGCACCCTGTCCTTGCAGAGACCACCAGTTCTCCCTGCGGCTGTCCCAGAACGATTTGAGGTGCCTGAGCGAGCTGCCCGAGTGTCCGCGGTGTGGGTATCCGTGGCGAGCGTGATGGACCGGATTACCGCGACGTAGTGGATTAGCGGACAACAGCGAGGGAAAGGCTGGCCATGTGCCCCACGGAGCGCGTTTGGAGCATGCATCACGAGAAGCTGCCGATCCACCCTCTGTGTCACATTCAGCGCTGGCGAGAGCGATAGACTCGTTCCCCGGTAATATGTTATTGTCTAGCTGTGTTTCGTGGCTTGTTGTGTCGTAATCTGCGTCGGAGGTTTCGCTGTCGTAGTGGTCGTTCTCGTCGGGTGTTGTCGTTGCTGGGTGATCATCGAACGAGGGGTAGGTATCCGCAGTGATGTTTAGAAACAGCGGTAGTTCCAACGGATCATGGTCATAGGCATACTGGATCGCTGGGAGGCCTGGCGGCGAACAGTGGTCCAAAGGATAACTCGAGCGCTCCAAATTTTCGGAGGAGGCAAACACCACTATCTTCGGGAGAGTATGGCTAATCACTTCGCAAGCCATGGGGACGCCGTACAGGTGCTGAAGGAGATGTCGGAGGAAATGTTGCGCTTGAGGAATGGAGAAAGGACCCGCCAGATATCAAACAAACATATCGAACGCCAGGAGAGGTGGAAGAAAACTCGAGCCCGCCACGAGGATTTCGGACGTCGACGTCCCGCCGTCGAGTTTCTCAACCAAGCGCGTCATCTCAGTGCAGACCGTACGCTCTCGAGCTCCACATATGGGCCGACTTCTTGTACTTGGTTCGTATCACATGGAATACGCTCATATACATTAGCCGTCTGAGCAGTGAGAAGTATATTATTATAGTGTACGAGGGCAGTTGTATGATACTTCACAATGTCGCGAGATATAAGTACGAAGAGGGGCATGAACGTTCGGTATACAACAAATACGAGGGCGAGCCTGTTCACCGAGCATACGGGTGGTAGTTGTGCTGCCCCCTCTGTCCAGTCCGTTGGGGTCCAACTCCAGCTTGCGGACCGACCATCCCAGGACCTCCTGGACCACCGGGTCCACCTCTCGGTCCTCTGGGTGCGTTGGGCACCATACCGCCGGCCGCGCCGCCCATCATGCCTTGCCCGCCCATGGCACCGGCACCCATGCCCCGTCCCATGCCCATGCCCATGTTCCCCATCATCCCCCGCCCCATACCACCCATTCCTCCCATGCCGCCCATGCCAGCCATACCAGCCATATTCCCCATACCGCCCATGCCACCCATGCCCATACCCATGCCGCCCATGCCCATGCCCATACCGCCCATGCCGCCCATGCCCATGTTCATCCCCCCGCTCACCTGGAACATGCGCGTGTAAAGCGCGGCCAGAGCCTGAGGATCGAACGGCGTGTTGGTCGTCCCGGTCGCGGCTGGCGCTGGACTGCCTGCGTTCGCAAAGTTGCCACCGGCGTTGTTGAAGCCTGCGCCGCCCGCGAATCCGGCGCCTCGTCCAGCGTTCGCACCGCCAGCTCCGCCATCTTCCCTCTGGAATCTGGGCTGAGCCAACTTTACGTCGATCTGACAGAGGACGAATCAGCGGCCTATCGCACACGCCACCGCGACAACGATACGTACCAGCTTGCCATCTATCTCGAGGTTCCCAAAACCAAGTATGGGCGTCACGTCGACATCCTCCAAGGATATAAAACCAAAGCCTTTGCTTCGGCCAGTCTCACGGTCTAACATGACGGTCGAGTCGGTGACCTTGCCGAATTGAGAGAAAAACTCTCGCATGGACTCAGAGGTGACACTCCCGGCGAGTCCACCGATGAAGAGCTTGGTAGCTCGCTGGTGTTCTGTGCGCGGTATCGCGCGTTTTGGGTCGATCTTGCAGAGAGATGGTCAGTCACGTCGGTCACCGTCCACAGCACGATGGCCACCCACGATTTTCCCGTCAAGGATGTGTTCCCTGACCATCACGGCATTTACCGAGGCCGGGTCTTCGAAGGTCAAAAACGCAAAGCATCGCGAGCGACCGTTGGCGTCGCGCATAATCGTGCACGCATCGACTTTACCGAATTGCTCAAAATAGCTCTTCAGCGCCTCTGAACGATCATGAACGGATCAGCATGTGCGTTCATATATATCTACGAATCCAACAATACCATCCGTGGTGTCCCAGTGTAAACCGCCGATGAACATCTTGCTGCAGGTTCATAGGTATCACGAGTGCCGTGTCGCAAGAGATACGGTCGTATTGCCAAGGTGGGAGTACAGAGACAGCCGGGGCGTAGCCAGAGGGATATACGGAGAGAGCAGACAGTATATCAGTATCGACATACTAAGATACGGGATGTTACGCATGGCGGGAAGACTACGACGTGCTGGATGTCTGCTAGCCTAGGTCTAGACGTATGCATGCACTAGGACTAGAGCGACGTAGGGCTAGTCGGTAGAGTCACGAACACGCCATAGAGTAGCTCTCATGGCATCCACCGGTGATCCTATAGCGGCGCGGCGAAGGGGATTCAGTTCGCGGAAGACGATGACTCACCCTTCGTCTTTCATTTCTGAGGGCCGGACGGGCCGGTCACCGACCGCGTGAAGGCCTCCAACGCCTCCACCAGCGTTGTTCATACGGCTGACATGCGAGTCGTCGTACTTGTTCTCCTCATACGTTTGTATCTGCTGAGTGGGATAAGGCACGACAGGTGGCGCTGAAGCCGACGCTGGTATCGGTTTCGGTTGTTCGGCTGGACTTTTAGTTTGCGCCGGGGGCGACTTGGTGGTCTCTACGGTCTCTGAGGCAGGCGTTGGGGTCGGGATGTCTTCTAGTCTTTCCAACTCGTCTTCTTTCGGTGATCCTTTCGAGGCGTCTACAGGACTGGTGAAGTCGTTCTCGTCATTGCCGTAAAGGTCTACAAGCTGACCATCAATGGGAGACCGGTACGGTTACCAGAACTACGAACCTCCGTACAAGTCAGCATCCAGGTCAGACATGGTCGTGGTCAGTGGGAGAGGAGAAATGCGCGCAGTCACGCTCTCGCTCACGCTCACGCAAGGCACGCGCGGCGTGACACGACACGGCCACAGGCCGCGCTCGGCCGACAAGTCGACTTGACATACCTTGGCCTCCCGTTGATGGCTCCAGGCGATGGCGCACATATCCTCGGGCTACGGCCTTTGCACTCTCCCTCCGACCTAAACATCGCCCAGCGAAACACAGGATGGCTCCTCTGGCGCGCTGGACGCTGCTCACCCATGCGCCCACCCTCGCCCGATCTTCCCATGGCGTCTGCGCCGTCGGCCCGCGCATCGTCGTCCACGGCGGCGAACTCAAACCACGCACGCCGACGGACGACTCCAGCCCCGGTGTCGTCCACACACTCGACCTGACCGGCTTCCCCGCCAAGGGGGCGGGCCCCGCCGATCGATATCTGCACCTCAAGACCTTCGCCGCCGCGCAGAACGGCAGCGCCCCGTCGCCGCGTGTCGGCGCCTCGATTGCGACCGCCCACGGCAGCGTCTACCTCTGGGGCGGCCGTGGCGGCATCGACATGAGCCCTCTCCCGCGCGATGCGATCGGGATGTACGCCGGCGCTCTCTCGTCTTCCGGCGTCTCCTGGAAGCCCGTCGGAACGCCCGACGACCCGCACGAACCCGAGTCGCGGAGCTACCACGCGTCCGTCGCGTATAAGGTGAACTCACATCTCGCAGCCATGTGCGTCCTGGGTGGCCGACCTTGACACGACAAACAGGACGAAGTGTACGTGCACGCCGGCTGCCCCGCCTCCGGCCGCCTCAGCGCGCTGCACGCCTTCTCCACCGCATCCAACACCTGGCGCGCCCTCGCACCCGCACCCGAACCAGGACGGGGCGGCACGGCGCTGGTTGCCGCCACCCTCTCCGGTCAGGACGTCCTCCTCCGCTTCGGTGGTACGTCCTCCCTTGTTCCCTAAATGCCTAACTTGACCTCCCATCGCGACAGGTTTCGCGGGCCACGAGCTCCCCACCCCAGAGCACGCCGGCACACTCGACCTCTTCCACATCGCGACCAACACCTGGCGCACGCTCACGCCCTCCCCGGACGCCGTACACGGCTTTCCCGGCGCGCGCTCCGTGCACGGGTTCGCCTCGTTCCGCGCGCCCGCCCTGCCGGGATGCGTCGCGCTGTTGTGGCACGGCGAAAAGGCGCCCAGCGCCGCGGGACACGCCGGCGCGGGCGAGTTCTGGGACGACGTCTGGGCGCTCACCTTCGACCCGCGGCCCGATGCGGACGACATCGCGGCTGGCCTCCAATGGAAGAAGCTCGACGTCGCGCCGGGTAACAACCCGGAGGGCAGAGGCTGGTTCCCGCCGGCCTCCATCCCGGCTATAGAGCTAGGCGCGCCGGACGGGGCGTCGTCAGACGTGGCAGTCATGTTCGGCGGCTTGTTGTCGTCCAACGAGCGCAGCGGGGAGCTGTGGGTGTTGCAGGTCGTGGACGAATGACGAAGACGTCAAGGTAAGTGTACGAGTATGCTCGAATGTATGATCGGATGTGTCTAGTATTCTACTGTAGGCTCGTGTACGTGTATCGGTTTCGCGCTGAATCGAACTGAAGCGCCCTTTGCTTCGATCCTGCTCTGAATGTGCCAGCGGGCTCAAATCATAATACAGCTTGAACGATTCCATTGCACGTCGATGATTGTACAGTGTAAAGCATGAAAACGAGCACTTTGGTCGTCAACTAACGATATCACGAACCGAACCCATTGACCGGCCGTACTCGTAATGGCATGTTCCCGGCTACGCCGTTCGCTATGGGTTGCAATGTGGGAGCGATCTTCGTCCTGACGGTGCATTGTGCGTCTTCGAACACGAAGGCGCGAATGAGGCGGGCTAGAATGATTTTGCATTCCAGAATAGCTTCGGATTGAGAAAATTTTCAAGTGGACTGCATCGACGAGTAGACAAAACAACGTACCGAGTCTGTAGCCGATACAAGTCCTTGGACCGTCGCTGAAGGACAACAAACCGCTCCAACCATGTGGTAGATCCGCCGGAGACGGTACGCCACCTGCCACGATCCACCGGTCCGGATTGAACGCCGCGGCATCGCTGCCCCACGTCGATTCATCCGCGTTTATAGCTCCGAAAGGTATCTGTATGATCTGCACCGATGTAAGCCCAGATATACAGCGATGGGAGAGCTATAGCACCTGTCCCCGTTTGATGTAGACGCTCCGGACGACTGAGCCATCATCAAGCTGTACAGGAGACTTGAGGGGCAGAACGTCGTCTTTCAATGCGACCCTGTCCGTTTGGGGCGAAGCAGCGAACAGCCGTATCCCTTCTCGTACAGCGGCTTCGAGGTATTCCAACTTCTGTACGGCATCATACGAGAGGTCTTGGCCATATTGTTGGATCTCGTGGCGAAGCTTGTCCTGGACTTCCTTGTTTCGGGCAAGAGCAAGTAGCGTGAAGGATATGGTGCCCGACGAGGTCTCATGGCCAACCTAATCCGTTCTGTCAGACATGAAATCACTGGGCAATGACAGATACCTACCATCGTGAAGGTGATTATGTTTTCGATGATTTCTTCCTCTGTGAATTGTGCTTGACTCTTGTTCATCTTCAGCAATCTACTAAGGATATCCCTGCGGTCATCATCCGTATTCGCGTTGGCAATGAGCTTTTTGGCAATCTGTCGCACGATGACGTTCGCCTCTGGAGGTCGATGATGAGCTTCTACCCCATCACAAGAGGAAGCACACAAGTGTTTCACCTCCTTGGGCCTTCAGCGCCGGCAGAGGCAATTGCGTGATCCAAGGGAACATCCTCAGGACTAACGGTGCCAAAAACGACGCGTTGGTTGCGGAGATCGCAACTATCTTGTGCCAGCTGGACATGATGCGACTCGCATCTCCCGAAGGCGCCGCCGATTGTGGCTGGAAGTCATGGCCGAAAGCGACCCGGCCAATGACATCCAACGTGCAAGCGGAGATATACGGCAGGATGTTGACCTCACATGTTTGCGATGCGTCATGGGATACGTCGCCGTGAAGCCTCAACTCAAGCTGCAGGATTTGAGTTGTTACAGGCGTCGATGGCGAGGAAAGGTCGTGCCAACCTTCTCTGCGCAGGTCACGACGTCGTCGGACATGCGTTTGACGCTGTCTGGACCGAATGCGGGAGCGAGGAAGCGGCGCAGTTTGAGGTGATCATCGCCGACCACCCAGGCTAGACCCTTTCCGATGAGGTTGCCCATGACCGTGCGGAATGCGTGCGCCATGACATAGCGATCCGTGTTCTGAAGGACGTGCTGGACAGCATGGTGGCTGGAGATGGCAACAGCCGCTCGTCAGTTACTCCGATCACCAGACGATCAAATAGACGCGCACTCAGCAGCAACGAGCTGTAACGACAAAAAGTCAGGTATGCGAGAGCGTCGAGGCAGAAACGTCATACTATGTCGCGTCCTCCGAAGGCTGCCTTGATTCGGAATACATGCCCGATTTCGTGGATCCACCTCTTGTGGGTCTGGCATGCTTCCCCGTCCCATACTCGACGTTCATGGCCCCACAGCCAACTCGCCTCTGAACTAGACGGGCTGGGTAGCCTCGAAACATCATCTCGTCGACGGGTAGCCCAGGATATGAGAAGCAATGACAGCGCGCCGCCGAGGACGGCGACGGCGAGAGGTAGGTAGCTGGGCGAGGCGGCGTCGAGCATCGCTTGCAGCATGCAGTGGTGAAACGTGCGGCGGAGAGCACTGGGGCTTCGTTCCATGGCTCCATACTATATGTGAAGCAGCTCGCATCTCGTGCGAGCCGGTGTGCCGCGAGCACTCCAGATAACGGGAAGTAAGAGTGCACTTCGCGATGCTCTGGACGACCACAGAGGGCATCCGGTTCGACCATGAATGCCGAACACGGAGCACGTTGGCTTGATGGCTTCCTTCTTCCGTGCGGAGATCCAATTCAGTCCATGCTTACCACGACGGCTCCGCGGAACACGCTAGATCGCCGCGTCGGATGGCTTAGGTCAAATACGCCGCCATGAGCTTTGCGATGGCAGCCTGCAATGCGTGCTGAAGAGTTCATCCTGAAATGGAGATAAAGCGTCTATCATCCACGCGCACACGACCACGATCAGTTACTGATACACTGAGAGAACAAATACAACATCATTCAGTTTCACCCGAGCGACTCAGTCGCAACCAGCTTCTTCTTGCCCCACGTATCCTCTTCGCGTGGGGATTAGCAGGAGGTTCCGTCAGATAAGCAACGCAGACCACTCACCTGCGTAATTCTCATAGAAATTGTTCTCGTCCTTGCCAGAGCCCTGTTCCACAGGTCCATCGCCGCGACGCCCAGGCCCATCCCAGAAGTGGAAGGCCTGGCTACGGACGCCGTATGAAGTCGGCGTCACTTCGATCAAGTCGCCCCTAGCCACCTCGATGGCAGGAATCTCAGAAGCCGGAAGACCTATCAAGTACGCCAGAAGACATCGTATGACAGAGGCGTGACCTATGATCAGGAGGTCCTCTTGCTCGCGTTCTAGCTCGATCAGGATAGGCTCAAGGCGCACTGCGACAATGGCCCATTTAGCCTTTCTCAGAGAATTGCCCGCCTGTCGCTTGAGCACGCACCGCATAAGTCATGGTAGCTTTCCGCACGCGGAGCCCGATACGCGTAAGGGTCCTTAGAGAAGCGCTCCCATTCGTCGGGATAAAACTTCCTGGCAAGCTCTGGGGTGAACCCGTCCCACACGCCTGGATTGATCTCGCCCATCTGTGCCTTCTCTACAATCTTCACGTTCAGCGGGGTGCCCGAACTAGTGGCATCGCTGATGAAGGGCCAGGCGGTATGGTGCGATCTTCGCCTAGAGGAAGTCCATATCTGTGCCATGACGCATATGAGACTGCCAGGCACCGTAATATAGAACTGCATTGTCCACGAACGACTAGACGGTGGTCCTTAGGATCCAGACCTCTTTGTTCAAATGTCTTGGCTCGACGTTCGACGACGAATTCTTTGAGACGCGCAGCGTACTCCCATCCTGCTTCCGAAAGGTCGGAATCAGCCTTGTATGAATGTTCCAATGACGATTGTCCTGACTACTCGGAATGATGACTCAGCACGAGTTCTTCTAATATTCGAAGGACTCACTCGTGCGAAGTATATCGTCCGTGGTTTGTTGTGAATATTCATCAGGAAAAACACGATCCTGGACTGCCATGGTTGGCAAAACAAGGGGAGGTCGGTAACGAGACCATCGGTTACTCGAAGCACATGCCTGCAGGTAGCCCCGGATCCGCTGAGCTCAAACGAGGTCAGACGGCAATTGTGAGCGAAGGTTCAAAACGTACGTTGACAAGAACCTTCTCAGAGACCTGCCGATCGCACACATGGCGGTAAGTTTCCATCAGGCAAGGACAGCCATAGCATGACGCACATTGATAATTCGGATAAATGGCCATGTTGTCTCCTCAACTGGTTCATAGTACTTTTCATGATCCGAGATGCGAGAATAATAATCCTTGACTGCTTTATCTGGGTCCCAGCCTCGGTACTAAATCAGCCCGCAGGGGATCAGCCAGGGGTGAGTTTCGGAAACAACGGTGGATTCTACATCAGACCGAAGCACTACTCACATCCGGAGAGGAGATTTTGACGCTGCGTATATTCCGTTCGATTAGTTCAGGATCATCACACATGGATTCTGTATCCAATTGAGCATCAGGCAGATGCGTACAGGCGACGATTACCCACCGAGCATGATCACATGTATGCCCTGGTCGTCGAACTTCTTCGCTAGCGTGTTTCTAGCCTCTCTGGTCCCGTTGTTCGCATCGTAGATTACAACCTGCACGAGATTTCAGGAGTGTAGCGCGAAATGACTGAGATACCGACTCACCTGGCCTCCTTTATTGAAGAAGTCCCAAATGAGTTGCTCACAACCATCCAGCACTTTTCTACGTAGAGCTTGTGTTTCGGGAGACCGCTGGCCTAGAGCAGTGGTGTTAGCGACGGAAGCAGAAAAAGACGCTGAATGACGAGATGTATTACGGCAGGTAAACATGACTCACCTAGGGTGAAGTAATCCGGAGGAAGTGTGTGTGCGCCCCCTGCTGTCTTGCGTCGGTAATCACCCAAAGAAATGACCTGGGTATCATGGCATCAGAAATGCAAAGCTCGCAAGATATGGCGAACGAAGTGAAGAGTATATGAAGAGGATTCTGTCCGATGGACTACGATTGAATCTCGTTGAACATACTCACCGTGGTTTTCACGCCCATCCAACGCAAGTAACGTTCCAGGGCGCGCGATATATGGGTCTTGCCTGAGAAAAAAGGTTTCGGTGCAAATGCAGCGGCAAGACATCGGTACGAAGCACGCATGCGGCAGATCAAGAACCACATACCCCTTGCAGGGAGTCCAACAGTGACGACAAGTATCTTTCCAGCATGCCATAGAAGGCCAGAATCGGTGGTATAGAGAGGGGCTGCCATGTTCGCTGTCGAGAACCTTAGGAGCGGCGACTACGATGATGTTGCCAGTAGATGCGATGAGAAGCGTGATATGTTCGATAGCCAGTTCCTCAAGTAGATATCCTCATTAATGTTTCCTCGTTCAAAGTTTCCGATGGGCGCACCACAAGTGCCCAACAACCTCTGGCAGTGGCAGGGCCAGGCAGGAGACACCACAGTCATGCCGGCAAAGCATTCCCACGCCATGGGTGTATGTAGCTATCGAAACCCATGTCACCCTCAAATGTGTCTGAACAGGCGTGCAGGAAAGACAACGGAAGCAAGAGCTGATACTATATTCATTATCTTGTGCTCTCCTCACAGGCACACATACGCATGGTACTAGCTTATACACCAGCCAACTTCTTCAACACGGCGAACTCCTCTTTGCCAGTGGCCTTGCATAAAGAGTAGAATTTGGAAGACGGGTCGGAAAGCAACGTCTTAGGGCTGTCGAACTCGACCATGCGACCTTGATCAAGGACCATAACCCTGATTCAAAGTCAGTATGGTCTTACGAATCGGAAGTAGGTCGGCGTACCTGTTGTAGTCGATGACAGTTCGTAAACGATGAGCGATGGTAAGAATTGTCGAATCAGCGAATCCTCTGTTGAAGCATGCTGTAAGAGACCGGTGATGTGATCTGATATATGGTGCGTACTGTCTAATAGTCTTCCCAATGAGCTCGTCGGTGGCGTAGTCGACACTAATCAACTTATCAGTGATTGCGCATTTCTCGGCCTCGGGAAACGAACCTCGCAGTAGCCTCATCCATGACAAGGACGCGGGATCGCTTCAAGATGGCACGAGCCATGCACAACAACTGCTTCTCGCTGTGTAGGATGCGTGAGCAGCTGGTTGACACGGTATTATGGCGGGACGTACCCTGTGGAGAAGTTCTCGCCCCCCTCAGATACCGGCGAATCCAAATTACGGAAGATGTTGGCATTGACGCCGCCTTCTACTTCCTCGGCATCGCCAGCGGGAATGAGATGAACACGTCTCAGGGCCTCGTACTAGAGCACGCGGGGTGAATATCTGGCATACAGCACATACAGTAGAGACGTACAATCTCTGCATCTTGGTATTCATTAAAAACATCCAACGTGGATCGAAGAGTTCCGCTGAGGATAGTAGGGTCCTCTGGAGGGAAATCAGCACGTTCGTTCAAGCTAGGCAGCGATCCGGGCGCAGTCACAGGACACTCACGAGGGATGATAGTGAGCTTGCTACGCAGGTCTGTCAGACCAATCTGAGAGATGTCCAAGCCGTCGATAACGATTTTTCCTTCAGTGGCCTCGACAAAGCGGAAGAACGATCTGAAAATAAGCTTGTGTCAGTCTCAATCACGCTGCACACCAGCGCCATGATCTCACAGAGCGAGAGTAGATTTGCCACTGCCAGTACGACCAAGAATGCCAACCTAAAGCGACAACAAGTAAGATGATGTCGTCCTTCAGTGCTTTTCACATACCTTCTCGCCGGGTTGCACCTCGAAGTTCAGGTTGTGAAGCACGTTCGGCAGTTCCGGCTATGCCCATGAGTTGAAATCGTGATACGGTGCAGAGCACACTCACAGCATATCTAATGACAAGATCTTCGCACTTGATGGCACCTTTCTCGGGCCAACTGGAGGGGGGACGCGGTTCAATGAATTCTGCGGGTTCCCGTGGTAACTCGGAATATTCCTTCACACGCTCAAGGGCGACCTGCGATTGTCATGAAGAGATAGCTATGCAGCAACGATGCAGCTAACGTACCATCGATTGCTCCAGCCCAACAAACCGACGGACCTACAGAATGCATACTCTCTTCAGTTACTGTGATGGCTGAGACAGGCATTCATAGTACCATGAACAAGATCTACGTGAGATAGTCAACACCTTATCATCGAGCGAGGCGAGAGTCACGTACATCATTAGTGACAGTGGATGCGAACGCGAGAGCGAAGCCGGCCAAGGAAGCGTCGATTGATGGGGTCAGGATCGCCATAAGGCCAGTCAGGCCAACGATGACGCTAGATAGCAGATTGAACCGAATGGATAACCAACGGTTCACTGCACAGTGCCGTTAGTATCGAATAGATGGCGCACCATCGGTGCTTGACTCACCTCCCCACATCCAGTAGTAAGGGTTCGCGTTCTACATTCTAATGAGCGAGATTTCTCCTGCACATTCATATACAATCTACTGACCGTGTCGACGCATTTCAGCATGTCTCGCAAGAACTTCGTTGAGGCTCCGAACGCTCGCAATATTGCGACGCCGCTGATCGTCTCGCCGTATAGCGAGTACAACGGAGACCTCGTAACAGAGTCCAGTCGCCTCATATCCCGACTAGTTTGCGAGTAAACCTGAAAATGGCTGTCTGCATGCCAGCTGAAGCCAGAAACCATATGATTCGTACCCTCGCGACTGTCAACATGGTAAGAATCGGCATTATCGCTGAAACGTCACGACATACCATTGAAGAACATAAGACCGATAATGATAGCAGAGAAGAAGAATGGCAATCCGCCAACATAGCAGATCGTCACGAAGGTCGTGGCGACGCTCAGTGCGTTGATGATTGAGCGACCGAAGTTGTCCGCCAAGGAACTATCGATTCCTAGACATACTCCTGTATAAACATCGCGTGGAGTGGCAGAGGCTTCATTCTGACCTTCGAAGTCCTTGCCGAAACGATTAAGCAGGCGGCCACGCGATACGGTATCATGGAAGCGTATGTGGGCAAAAAGGACGGCCTCCAACAGCCGTTTATATAGTACGGTTGAGGCATGTATAGATCCGTGATCTGCAGAGACGAAGTCAGTAACCGATGAAACGATCAAATATGTTCCGCTTACAAAGGATGAACCATCGGACGGTCGTCAATACAAGACCTGTAAATCCAATTAAGCACGTCCACCCGTACTTTTCACGCTCGACAACGCACCGACTGCTGTTACCTGCGGTGCGGATTAGTGAATGTTCCCTTGCCCTGAAGTAATACTCACTATAGCGTAAACAGTGATGTAGAATACGGGACCTCTGGCGCTGCCTCCTTCAGCGGAAGCATCTCGAGACCAGATCCTGTGCATCGGTCAGCATGAGGCTGTCCAAAGCTGTGGGTACGTACCTAAGCCAACCATTCTCAAAAACGGGACTCAGTGCCGCGAGCAGTAACGACATAATGAACAGCGTCCAGAAGAAGCTTCCACCGCATGCCTTGATGTAGGTCAACCAGATGTCTTTGCCGATGCGCCCAACGGCACGCTTCTCTTCCTCGACCAGCTTCCTGGGGCCCTTCCTAATCACCGCTTTGGTTTCCGTCTCTGTTGCGGCTGCAGTGGTAGAGCTAGTTTCTGAGCTAGGATCCGCGGTTTCTTCCAAATCGGATGACTGTTCCTTTGAGCTGGTCACCGGTAGCTTCTCCTGGTCGTCTTCCACCGTCGCTCCGCCGGATTGTATGAGCGTCCGGAGGACATCGGATGCCTGGAAGGCACTGCGATCGCCCTGAAATTGGACTCGGCCGTTGTCCAACGCGACTATGTAGCCAGCACCAGGCGCACAGAGCTGGACATGATGCGATACTAACACCACCGTCCTGCCACGCATGAGTTCTCCTTTCAGACACTCGGTGAAAAGGTGATGTGCGGTATGTGCGTCGACTACGATGTTTCGTAAGTATATCATCGACGCGATATACGTCAAGCACAGCGTACCTGCCGATAACACATCGTCCAACAGCAAGGTAGAAGCGCGTGAATAGACAGCACGCGCAAGCGATACCCGAGCTTTCTGTCCCCCACTGAGGTTAACCTATTCCGTCGCACAATCAATACGTGATTCACGTTCGGAAGTTAGGATGACTAACGCCTCGTTCACCAATCTCCGACTCGTCGCCGTCCTCGCTGTAGGGTACGTCATGACAGTCAGGATCCTAGTCGGCGGGCGAGCATAAAAAGCCCACAGAATCTGCAAGTCATTCACGAGCGCGCAAACCTGATAACGTATGTAAGGACGACTGAAACGTGATAGAGGTTCATGGCAGCATTACCTCGAGCGTTTTCTGGTAGCGCTTCTCCACGTAGGGGAGGTTAAACAAGATATTGTCTAATCAACGTAGTGAGACTAGACCGCGGAAGTGAGACGTAGCCACGTACCTTTGATCGATGCGTTGCGCAACCAAGCCGACTAACATGTCATCACTGACGAAAGTCCTAATGCGCAAGTGGTGTGCACCTACCTGAGGAACGTAAGCACAAATTCCCTGCACTATCCACTCTTCTTCCGTGGAGATGGAATTGGCGAATAACGCAATAGCGTCTGGTGGAGATCGCGGGCAGACCACTTGGCCTGCCAGAATATCTACTTCGCCGAGGAGGGACTGCGGAACGCATAACATCAGCAATCATTGGCTGGTAATCTTTCTATGCAATCGCACCAGAAGCAGAAGAGTCTTTCCGCTCCCCAATTTACCGCAGATAAGGCTCAATTCTCCGATGGGGAAGTCGAGCGTTAGGTCCATGAGAAGGAACTTATGTCTAGGAGTGGATGCAGCGGATGGCGCCGCGCTGCCACCCCTTTCTTGGGGCCAGGTGACGGTAGCATTTTGGAAGGCGATTTTGTTTGGTTGTTGGTCAAGCGGTGGGACCGCGGTGACTTCCACGCCGTTCAGGTATTTTTCGATACGGCGTAGAGACACCAAGCTCTGTATAGGCGCCATGAGAACAAAACCTAAAACATGCTGGAGAATAGAGGTCAAACCTGAAGCATGTTAATCAGAGTTTCTGGCAGTGCGTTAAGAGCGAACTTCATCTCGGAGAAAACTGCGCTATGGGTCAGTCTAACCGCATAATATCGGATGCAATCCAATCATACCGGCGATCTAGAAGGGCATCAGCTGCATTTGCGTGGGGCGGCAGACGGACTTACGGCAGGGAAAGCGATGGACGGCGTCAGTATCTCGCCTCTGACTACCGTGAAGTGCCAGAATGACACGAGGGTAACGAGCAAAGGCGAGCCATTCCTGTAATTTTATTCGAGTTGAGGGTCAGGAGATTTCCGCTGAAAGACAAACTGCCACCAACCAGATTGCGTTCCACAAACTCTGTGGGCTGACTGTCAGTGGGTGCCGATAAACGCTTTGGTAAAGTTACACGCCTCTATCGTGTAGTTCAGTCTTTGCCAGCGGAGCTCCTTGTCACGGACTTCGAGGACCCGCTTCTCGAAGCTTCGTTCCCAGGCCATGAATTTGAGCATCCGAATGGCACCCAGGATCTACGCACGAGATGAGAATGGGCATATTATTGTGGCAAGTGACTTGACGAACCTCGTTCATCAGCGCCACGCGCTCGTCGCGAGCGCTCATCAGGTTGTCCTGAGCCTTCACAACGATTTTGCCCGCGAAGTGGTTCAAAGGCAAGAACAAACACGTTACGGCAAGACCAATGAAGCACGACACGCCTACGCAGGTGTTAGATGCAGCGATAATCGAGTAATCCGGAGAGCATGCTCACCGAGAAGTTTATACAAGAATAGAGATCCAATCACGATTTCGATCGGAGCGTCGACCAGACTGAACAAGTGCCACGCAAACTCACTGACGCGGTCGACGTCAGTAGTCATGAGCGTCATCACCTGCGCCTTGCTGGAGAATTCGGACTCGTCGTCGTCGTCCTTCTTGTTCGATTCACCTTCGGCCGAGGTCGGGCTGGAAGCTGCGGTGTCGCTCGTGCCGTTTTTATCGTCCTTATCCTTGGAAGAAGATGCTGCTGAGGAGGCAACATCTTTCCTGACGAGGGTCTTCGCGAAAAGAATCGTGTTCAGCTGAATGCGCAGCCGTACTTGGAAAGTCGTTGTCGAAATCGACCATAACTGCCCAGTAACTGATGAACCATATTAGCCAGTGCTCACAGCGCTAGATGGCCAGAGTACGCACTCAGGAAGGATATCGCGTTGGAGAAAAACAGGCCAGCGCAGAACACCCAGCCCCAACTTCTATCGGACCGGGTTGGGTCGCTCTCCAGGTACGTCACGAGCCTTTGAAGGAAGAACGCGGGGGTGTAGAATAAGCAGGCCGAGATGGCGGCCAGGAAGATCTGGTATGACATCAATCCTAGGTTGACCTTCACAAGGCGGTACCCGAGCTCGATCCCGGACCCGGGTTTCGCAAAGGACGCCCGCAGGCGGATGGCTTTCAGGGCTGACTTCATGACTGCATAGATGTAGGGAGCGCGCATGTTCGCAGGCACAATTGGAAGGTCGCCGATGTCGAGCGACTCCGCCGTGTTTCCGAGCATGACAACCTTGGTAGTGTAGGAGAAGAGGAGGGTGTCCCATACAGACGCTCCCACGACGCCGCAGACGTTCTCCGCGTCAGGGTTGGTGATGTTGGTGGCATATTTTTCGGAATAAATGCGCTCGGGAGGGAAACTAAAGAAGAGACAGTAGTCAAAGCATGGAAGGAGATAGGGACGTTCTCGGACGTACTGCAACCGAGGACCGCAGGGTGTAGTGATTGCCACCACGCAAGAGACGAGATACAGAGCAAGCGCAGTGTACCACAGTGGCAGAGCCGATCCCGGCAACAACAAGGTATGGAAATCCGTTTCCGGGAGGATAGCGGTGACTCCGAGTAGGAACGTGGCCAGGATAGTGAGAGACGATAAGTGCTGCACCGAACGCGAATGTGGCTGAACGGTCTTTTGCGACAAGGAAAGGGCCGTGATGACCAGGAGGTACATGGCGAATGCGACATGGAGGGAGTAAACTGCGATATCCTTCGGAGCGCCTTCGAATACGGCCCATCCAAGGCAAATGGCTTGTATTATGAGGATCGCGAAGAAGGCCACGGAGAGGACGAGCTTCCTCAGACGAGCCTATGCGTTCTGGTGTTCAGTCGCATTCCATGCCAAATGCACGGTATCGACTCACCCAAGTCCAGAACTGCCTCTCGTCTAGAGGTTCGCCTTCGACGATGTCCTCAGGTTTGGTCACATTGAACGCGTCGCTCGCGGTGACGTCGGGGTCGCTCGCATACGCAGGCAGCTTGATCTTTCCCTCCTTCGTATCATTCCTATGCGCCGCCGCATAGGAGACTAAGCTGCAGACCGCTCCCGCGGCGAGCACTACTGCGACCGGCAGCTGGAACTCTGGCATCGCGGGCGGTTTGGAAACTTGAAAGCCCTGCGAACCCGCGACGACCAGTCTTATATGACAGACTGGAAGGGGCCCGGTGCGGGCGTAGGAAAAGTTCAGAGGAGTCACCGTGCAGACGCGTGGTAGTAATGCGCTCCGCCGGACGCGGCTCTCGCTCACTCGCATTGATTGGGCGCGAGATTGGCGCCTGGCTGTGCTGCGCAAGATAAGATACCATATGGCGTACAGACCAATGTTCTGCCCTGATCGGATACATACAACGGGTGAAAGGTATAATATGGTGCCTCCTTTGCCTATGCACTCCTCCGTTTGATACCCACCTTACACTCCACTGGCTTCCGTAGGAACCCCTCTCGAGTGTCGAACTAGATAGCGCGAGGACGGTGAGCTATCACGACCACCAAGGAAAGCGGTGGAAAGGGACTACGTACGGGTTTCTCCGGGTGCTCCAGCACGAAGTGGTACCGTCGCAGGATGGACGCGATGATGATCAGCAGCTCCATGTTGGCGAGGTTGCGCCCGACGCATGCCCTGGGCCCGAACGAGAAGGGATTGAACGTCTTCTGGATCACAGCCTGATCTCCCTCCAAGAATCGCTCTGGCCTGAACACCTCCACATCCTCGCCCCACACCTCCTTGTCGCGATGAATCGTGTACGTTGGCACGCTCAAGACCGTGCCCTCCGGAAAGAAGTGTCCGGCAACGTGCATTCCACCTGATCCGGCTGGTACAATCCGCGGAAGGCCGATCCCGGACGTGGAATGGATCCGCAGCGTTTCATCTATGACAGCTTGCAGATACGTGAGCCTCTTCACTTGATCGAAGATCGCCACCGGGTCGTCGTCCGTGCCGAGAGCCTCATCTAGTTCCGCATGCAGCTTGGCCTGGACATTGGGGTTGGCAGCGAGGTGATAGGTGATTGCGCATGAAGAGCTGGTCGCAGTCAACAACCACCGAGGAAGGAAGACGGTAATGATACTGACTTGGACGTTGTATCTGACCCCGCAATTAACTGCGTCAATGCCTCGGCCGTCAGCTCCTCCCTCCCCATCGGCTTGCCCTCGTCATCCTTCCCTTGCTGCAACTTCGCCAACAAATCTACCCTATCGCTGCCCCCGTTGAGAGTATCCCTGTCCAGTCTCTTCGCAACAGCCGCAACAGCTAACCCTGCCAAGTTTTTGACTGCTTTGCTGCCGTTGCGGTACCAAGGGATGAGATTTTTGACAAATGGTCTCCACGCAGGCGGCAGGACGCCTATCGAGGCAGAGAACTCGCCGCGGTCGTTCAGAATCTGGACAGCCGGGATGGAGACGACTTTGTATCCGGAAGCGGACCCATACGCTTTCATTGCCTCATCTTGCGAGAGCGCTACGGGAGCAGAGTCTTTGCAAGCGTGCAACATGCCGAACGACTGACCAAAGGCCAGGTCGCCTTTAGAAGTACGTTTATTAAGGTCATCGAATGCGAGATCGGTAACGTCCCAAAATGCGCACCAATGATGTCAAAAGCAAGGTAATTATACCATGGCAAGCAATCCAACCATAGCCTCCCGCTCTCACCGCGCCATCCACCTTCGCCCTCATCTCCCGAACCACCCTTGACGGCCTCCGCGCACAAGCGGTCCCATTGCTTGATCAGTAGGCCGACGTACTCTCGTACATGAGGCTCGAACTCGAGTACGTTCTTCATGCTGAAGATCGCACTGACAATTTTGCGCTTGCGCGCATGATCGGCGCGATTTCGGGTGTTGAATAGCCCTCGTTGAATAGACACGAATGCATCCTGTTGGAACAAGGGTCCCAGATGATTTTCAGTTGTGAACAGCCGTGGGCATTATAGAGCACGCACGTAGAAGTTGGACTTCAGCGATCCATTGCCGTGAGCGTAGACGATCTGCAATGCCTGAGGTTCTGCAATAGAAACATGGTTCGGCGCGATCCGGACAACAGGACCTATCGCAACGGCAGGTGAGAAGCAGACAATCGTCACCGAAGACAGTCCACGGACCATACTGGGCGTGCATCTCGTGCACGACCTCCGACCGATGGCCCTTCGCTGCGACCCATCCCAGCCAGGCATCGCTGAACTTTGCAAGAGTCGGGCCAGGAATATCACGGATATTATGCGGGTCAAGTAGGTATGCGCCAATATGAGCGACCACCACGGCAGCGAGACCGAGGCCTGCTAGCGTGAGCGGGTCGGATAAAACCATAGAGAGCGTCATCGTCGTCCGAGATGGTCAGGACGCGGAAGGAAGGCCATGAGCAAGTAGGTTATATACTGGCGGAGGCGCGAGAGACCGGCATCAGTAGTGGACGCAAAAGGGAAAGTGCTCTGCGTGATACATCCAGCTGATTGAGCCAACTCCATCTGAAGAAGTCCGTATTCCGATAGACGGACCTTGCACAACACCTTCCTGTCGCTATCATCCATGGCGATGGACTCATGGCTTTCCTCGCCCAATCCTCGACCGAGGCTGAAGCCCATGTGAACCCGGGGACGCATTCAGTAACCTCTCTTGCACTTCGTGAAGGCGTTAAACGGCTTGGCGTCTATACGTCGCTCGAATAACGTAGTAAAGTGCTGAACACCTGACACGAAGACAGGTTCTTCAAGGACCTCAAATGTCGTCGGCAGGAAGGAGACTCCCACTGTCTCCCACTGCTGCTCTCGGCGGGTGCGGCCAGGACATAGAAGGGGTTAGAGCAGAGACATAGCGAAAAGTACCCAAGGCTGCAGATGCCTGGCGGAGCACTAAGCTCGTGAACCCGCCTCTAACTAAATCAAGAAGACAATCGTTCTTGGGGTGGGCCTTGGGTGGGCCCGTGAAACAATCGTTGGAGTTTCGGCGATGTGACCTCATGTGATCGTCACATCCTGTCACTTGTATGGAAAGCAAGAGTGAGCAGCTCATTTGCCGAGTTCATTTGGCTAAGCGAGGGCTGTGCCGTGGCTGGGACCCCAGATACCGGCTATTTCAATGTGCATACTGCAGTTATCAGTGTACATACAGCATGAATTCAATGCCATCATCAACTAAAGAGTGTGCTCTTAAGTACTTCGCCTTCAGACTGACTGCAGCGCTCATATTGCATACACGCCGGAAACGCTCCTCAAGCCTATGCCCCTATTTGCATTTTCCCGCGCTTAGTTGTTTTTTTGTCCTTCGTCCTCGGTCCTCGATGCAGGACAAAAATCCAACAATTTCCCCGCGCATCACGTGACCTCAGCTTGTCGTTTTCTTGTTTTGTGCAACAGAGGCATAACGGAAAAATGACAAGCAAGGTCACATGACATATTCAGTGTCAGCCACAAGTGCCTTCAGGACTGGAAAAAAGGCGGGTGCCCCGCGCCTTCACCATCACCATTGCATGAGTAGATCACAATCATGTATTTGAGACATGTACAATTTTCAATGAACATTTGGCCCACATCCATTCCTGGTATTCACCCATCTAATGCCCGTCTTGTCAGTTGTCAAAACAAATGATACCCAGCTTCAGTGATAATGGAATTTGCAGTGGGTTATCTCTGTGCTTTTGTACCGGTACAAATCCTCAGACACCATGGGGGTCACAACCCCGGTCTCTCAAAATACAACTTCGCTGCTCTTGAACCTTTTCAACGCACACAAAACATAAACATCCATGTCCATGGAGTCCTGGTGTCCATCAGTGCAGACATACTGTAATGTGCGAGCAGTGATTCTCACTGGTGTGCCAGGCCAGACTTAGGGTTGGGCAGAGGTTGCTAATGGTCAGGGGAGGTCCTTAGAGTAGTCTAGCAAGGTGTACTATCCGAGAGTATATCCAGGAGACCGTGGGAACACCTGAAAGACAGAGTAATCGGGATGTCGAATGAGAGCAGCTGCACATAGCTTTTAGCAAAGTGAGATACGGTTTTTGAGAGTTTCAAAGTAGCTTAGTCTCAAATGAATAACAATGCTGTAGTGTATGGCGAACGGTACATCAAAATGGACTTAAGTTCACTTAGTTGACACTATATCACCCACCAAACACTTGGGGAACAATAAAATAGAGACTTGAGACAGTAAGGGCCTCTTTTGTATGCGTACAAAGCTAATCTATTGGACGGAGGCTCGTAGCTACGTTCGTGTCTGAGTCATAATAAACTTCAAGGGGAGGAGGAGGAGATAGGGAAAATGATTCTGAAAATGGTGAGAGCATCCTGAACGGCCTCTCAAGCACTAAAGACTTAGAAAGAAACCGAGGAAAGCTTTTGAAAGGGTCCATGGCATCATAGCGAGGGCAACAAGCGGCGGCACCGGATTTTGGGATGAGGAGAGGTATTGAGGCAGAAGTAGCCCATTTATCGGCGGTTGAGGGCACAGCGAAGTTGGTCTGACAGGTCGGAAGGTCAGGGCGTAGTTGGGTGCAGTCATCCAGATAGTTTTTGAGCCAGAGGGCGGGAGGAGTTGAGCGGCGCGGTGGTTCCCAAAGGGGTAAGTTCCCACACCCGATCAGGCAGGTGGCGGGGCTTCGCTCGCGTGGTTGCGTCGGGCGTCGGGAGGCGGGGCTCGTCGCTCATGCATATCTTGTGAACCACTCACTCGTTTGCTCTCAGGTACAATTGTATATTATTGAGTGATCTCTACCTTACGATATCGCGGCACGACAGCGGCCTGTACGCTACTGAAGGGTGCACGACATTGAGCGAGGGGGGGCAAGCGGCATGGAGGACGGGGACGTTGCAGTGTTGAGCGCTGCGGCGCGGCATGGAGGGCGGGGCGTGCAGCGTCGAGGAGGCCGCGGGCGGGGCGTTGAGTGCCGCGGCGCGAGGCGTTGAGGGCGGGCCCACGTGGCTTGGAGGGCGGTGCGTGCATTGCGGAGGAGGTCGAGGGGCGGGGTGTTGGGCGCCGGGGCGGACGGTGTTGAGGGCGGGCGAGCAGTGGTGAGGGTGGGCGGACGGGTGCGGCGTGGACAGGTGCGGCGTTGAGCGCGGCCGTGCGTGGGATGGAGGGCAGGGCGTTGAGGAGGCTGGGAGGCGGGGCTTTGAGCACCAGGGCATGCGGTGTTGAGGGCGAGCAGGCGGATGCGGCGTTGAGCGCAGCGATGCACGGCATGGGCTATGCATTGTCGAGGAGGCCAGGGGGCGGCGCTGTGTGAGGCCGTGGCACGCGTGCAGCGTCGAGGACGCTGGAGTGCGGCCCAGCGCGCAGTCCCGAGCACAAGGGCCCGATCGCACCAATCGGGTGGCCGACTCGCGCTTCAGCGCGCTACAGCGTTGGCACAGCCACTGCCAAACAAGGTCACGTACTACCAAACATGGTCACGTATGTGGCGCACGTGAACGTGTTGTGGACGTGTCGATGCAACGCGTTCGGTCAGCATAAATACCGGAGACAATCCTGGCCACTCTGCCTGTGGCACCCCATTGGTGCCACGTACCCAGCTTTTTTTCAAAAAAGCAGACGTGCCCGAGGGTGGACGGTGGAGTCCCTGAAAACCCGAGATCGCCTCCGTCTAGCACATATTTTTACTATCATCCCTATACCCTGCGCCCCCGCCAATGTACTCCACGTGAAACACGCAGAGGATCACAAATGCCAATGTGAAGAAGGCTCACGGAGGGCACTCTGAAAGTGATGGACCAGACAATCGCAGTGCACTGCTGATGTCTTAGGTTGTGCACATGTATGGCTTGGTTCATATATTCCTACGCCCAATTTCAAAAGTCAGAATAGTACATGGGTACCCGCCTTCCTTGGGAATTTCAACAATTGCTTGAAATGCTGCACTACAGCACAATGGCATTGACTTCATGCTGTATGCACACTGATAACTGCAGTATACGCACTGAAATAGCCGGTATCTGGGGTCCCAGCCGCGGCACAGCCCTCGCTTAGCCAAATGAACTCGGCAAATGAGCTGCTCACTCTTGCTTTCCATACACTTGTCGCGTCGCGCTTCGTCGCGCCGTCGTGCATTAGACAGCTTTCAAAATCGATATATATCGAGCTTTCGTATTCAAATCACTCGATTCGGCGCGCGTTTTGGCCACAGGATATCAAAATCTCGATATATATCAAAATTGAAAGCTCTCTATTGACCCATTGGATTCATGATTGCGAGAGCCTAAGTGATCTCAAATCTCACATACAGCACTGTTATAGTATCTAGAGTACATTCACAGTTTCTTGATGATTCTTACTGCTTCGTATCAGTTCGAAATCTGCGAACAGAGCAATACCTCAGTAATAGCAAGGTCAGACGATCCTCAAATGGGCTCCTGACCACCGAGAAAAATTAAATGCAGCATAGAATCTGACTTAAATGCACTGTTATGCTGACTGTACGATGACAGTTCCAAAACGCGGTGCACAACGATACAAGACGATCGCAGTGCGATGTCTACCGAAATGCGTGACTCCCACGCCTGTAACGCGCGCATGCGGCAACTCTCAACTCACGATCCTAAACTTCCTGCTCCCGACCAGGCCCTACAGTATTTACTGCTTTAGAGGTCTACCCACATACACGTACGTCGCTCACACACGATGGGTTCTGGTAGGGCTTGCCCTTGATAGACGCCCGCACGTCGCAACCGGTGGCCGTGAAGTCGGTGACGTTTAAGCCCAATCCATATCTACGTAGCTATGAACTGAAGCTTAAAGCATGGTAATGAGCTCGCTACATGTGCGGTGGATTGGCGCAAGATTGGCTACAGAGTTACTTGTAAGTAGCCTCACTCAATAATACATACAAGTGGGGTCTTGAGAGGAACGCGAGGCACCTCCTGGCATCTCGGAGTCAGACTCTCCGTCAACGTGGCTCAAGCTTTGATTGGCGACCTCGGCTAAATTCATACATCATCGTAGGTCTGAATCTCGTCGCCCGTGCTCAGCATGCGTCCTTGCATGAGCGCGTTATGTAGGAGAACCGAACGACTCGGAATGTCCTCTTGTTTCTGTCATCCCCGACATCCCTTGAGCCTGCAGTCCCGACCGGCCCTCTTTCGCCTTGCGGTGAGTATCGCACAGCATGTGCCAGCATGTATCCGCGTTGATAATCAAATAAGTAGGAGATCTGTACAGGGAATGTCATCCATCTACTATACTCCAGTCATGGGATACTCTCGAGACGCCAGTGGGGAAAGACAGGATGAACCTTACGACCCCTATAAGACGCCACTGGTAACCAACGACTCATACGGCACACCTCTAGGGAATGAAGGATACCCCCCATCGCGTTCAAAGCAGCCTCTAGGATATTACCCTCGGAGTACAGTCCTACTCGTGGTATGGGTAGCCTTCATTGCTGCAACAATCGCGGTACTAGAAATCTCCGTCAAAAGAGCGCCGCAGTCCATTACGCAACCCTGGTCCATCAGCGTCCTGCCTTCAATTTTTCTGACCGTCTTCGCTCAGAGCCATGGTGCCATAACCGCCATGCACCTTGCTCGCCTCGGAGTGTCCGCGCTTCAGTCACGCCGGTTGGCGCCGCGGACGTGGCTCGAGCTGTTCTGGCTCGCTGACGGAAACTACCAAGGCCCTGCCGGGCTCTCCAGCGTCATCGTCGGCATGTGGACGGCGAAGTCCTTCGTATCCTCGACATTCGTGATTTTCTCCCTCACATGCCTTACGGCGCTCGTCACCCCCATCGTCCTCACCCGCGCTTATCCCGTTTCCACCGTCGATGTCCAGCAGCATGTGACGGTCATACCGAATGCCATGGCCCCCTCACGGCTGGAAGCTATCGACGCGTATGCCCAGCTGGCAATCGGCTCGGGTGCATGGACCAGCGGCATGACGGTCGACGGCATTTACAACACCAGTGTCTTCACGCCGGCGGGCGTCAATCGGGACGGGAGCAGCACGATCGAGGACTTCTTCTTCGCCGGAGACGTTTCGGGAGCAGACGTCATCCTCCCTGGCATACGGGTTCAGGGATCGTGCAACAAAGTAGACGAGGATCCATTCAGTGCCGGCGATACCGTCACGCCAAACTTGGTTTGCCAAGCAGGCTTCCCTGGTTGGAACGCGTCGCTGAGCGACGACTGGGGTCTCGGCAAGTTTAGGGTCACGCCCGCTGGAGGTGTCAATGTGTCCGCGGTGTATTGCATGAACACCACCTGGGGTTCGAGCTGGACCGACACGCCAGACTCCACCGGTATCACCGGCTACATCTGGTTCGACGTCTCGAACGGGACGTTCCTGGACGTACCAGATTCAGTGGAGACCACCGGGCTGGTGACATGCCACACGATGGTGTCGACTGGGAATGCTCTACTGAACGGACGCCAAGGCACATATGAGTCCTTCAACGAAACGATGTTGTACAACGCCAGCCAGGCCCAAAGTGGCGAGCCGCTCCTCCAACCCCTCTACGCCGCCATCTGGAACCTGCAAAACACGGCCGACACGGACGAAGCTCAGGCGGCCGTGCTGGCCATGCTCGACTACGTGGCGGACTACGATGGCAGCGGCTCGGTGACCTACACCCAGCCTTCCGTCACCGGGCTTGCCGCGCAGATGTGGAAGGGCGCGACGCACATGGCCGCCGCCGTCAGCCTGGCCGCGCGCAGGACCGACCAAGTCTTTCCGGGGTTGCAATATGACACCGTGTCTGGGCGCATACGCAACGACATGCTCGCCGCGGTGTCCTTCGCCCTCCTTGGGCTTTGGGCACTTCTGCTCCTCTACTGCACTGTGCGGATGTTCCGTCCTACGTTTGGTGACAGCCTCGCCAGCTACGTCCCTGCGCGTCTGGCGCTGGACAGACCGGAGTTGGTTGGCGCCGAGCGATCTGGACAGTTGGCAGACAACGGGCTGCTGCGGAAGAAATTCGGTTACGTTGACAAGACGTCCGCACAAGTGGTACCTCCACATGTGCAGAAGTCATAGCGATCCGACCCGGGGTGAAATCGTCGATTTACGAATCTCACATTGTTCTGTACTGTTTAGTGTGCGATGTCTCTGGCTGATCTCATTTTAGTGTTACAACATGTTACATGGTTTACGCATCTTCCGAGACTGACACCGGCACCCATTCGTTGACCCACATATATCGGGAAAATGTTACGTATAACCAGCGGAACCAAACTAGTTGTGACCAGTGCTGCCTCATCGCCTTGAGGGCGATCAGATAGTCTTGTAGGCCGGCGACGAATGCAATGGTCTGAGCACTCTGAGTTGTGCTCTTGCCTCCACTCGCCACGCGCAGAGCAGTGGCGTATAGAACGTCCAGCTTCGCAAGAAGAGGTGCTAAGGGGCCAATGTACTTGTGTACCAGGGGCACTGTGACGAGGGAGAAGACACGGGGACGGTCTCCAGGCGGTAAGGCGGAAAGTAGCTGTGCGGCGCCGCGCGGTAGCGAAGCATGGTTGAGGTGACCAGAAACTCCTCCTTGATCGAACGTGAGGATCTGTAGGGCGGGTGATCAAAGAATGCTGCTCCGAGCGCTCTCATGGACGACGCACGGTATCGATTCGATGTTCTGCGACATAGGGCCGCAGAAGGTCCGCGATCACTTGCTGGTCCCAGGACGAGGTGAAATTGTCCTTCAATTCACTTTTCCGGAAGGTGTAGGTAAGCTCCACATCTCATGTCAAAGGATGCACGTACGGAACATCAACAACCGACCGTCGGCGCTCATCAATACCGAGTATGTCTAAACTTTTTCCAAGCTCGCGGGCGCGCGTCTCACCCAGTCCATCGGCATCTCCTACTGACAGACAGAGTGAGTAGACTTCCCGACTACGGCCCTGGTCGCGCATGAGAGCGAGCAACGTGGGCGCGAAAAACATGCATTCGTCATCTGGATGTGCCGTCAGGAGCAGGATGCGTTTGGAGTGCGGGGTATCAGACGACGCGTCGATGAGCCCAGAGCGGTCTGTCCATAGCGGCTGCAGCAGGAACGTAATGAAGATCGGCAAAAGAAACCAGGGTGACGAAGATAACTGCCGGAGCATGGATGTGAGTGGTCTGGGAAAGACAAGGCGCTGGATGAGACAGATCCGCATCATCATCAGGCTGTCTGAGACAGGACGGGTCTGGGTACAGACCTTTGCTATGAGTGTCCGTGTTTCATTCTCATATGACAACACCTGACGGGGAGTCCTGCAAACGCGGAGGACGGGTTCAAGTGAGAGACGGACGCTCTGCGCAGCGGGAGGCGTTAAAACGTCAGCTCATCGCCACGAAGCTAGCCGAGACAGCCTGGGAATATCGGAATTTCTCCAGCGGACGCGGTTGCTCGTTTACACCAGCCTGCACAAGGCTCAAAGCTGCGTTCCGGACCTGTTCCGGACGCGCATGGATCGCGTCAAGAGCATTGACCCGTCCAGAAACTTACGCGGAAAGATTTCTGGGCGCCATCAGGAGCCCTGGACGCAGTACGGCGAGGCGTCGTCCGCTAGATTACGCCCTCGGTCGCGAAAACCCGAACCCGCTCTGAACGTCCACCCAAAGACATCGGGCGCATCACCAGTCAACCTCACATCGCCATGGAAATGACCAGGTCACTCCTCTGATGGGTCCCTGTCACTGATTCGTCTTCAGCTCCTCCTCGAATGGCAGACCATTGCTGTATTCACCATCCTTGCCAATCACCGCGCGAGCAGATGCTTCCCCAGGGCGATCATACGTTGATCATACCGCTCATTTAGGAATGATGGCGCGCACCAGAGAGTAAGTAGTACGGCGTCTACTGTCAGCACTACTCTCCCAGCAAGAGTCTATCCGGGGGGTATAAATCCTGGACGATGGCGGTCTTCTGTCCTCATCGAACCGCTGGGGCTTCATTGCACCGAGTTCAGCACATACCTAATACTTTGTCTCCTCACCTTCTTTCCTTCACCCTTCTGCAATGTTCACCAAAGTCTCCGCCACCGCTGCGGTCCTCGCATTCGTTACTGCTCAAGCATCCGCCTTGTACTTCCCGAGGCATGGATGTGATATCTCCAAGGCTACCTTCTCCGTGCCCGCTGGTCTCACAGCTCCAACCACTGGCCCGTCCTTCAGTATGTCTTCAATCATTTATGCGAGGCACCTCGGATACTGATATCGTCATTACCTAGTTGGATTGGCTGCCGGTGTGCAAAACTACACCTGCACCGCGTCCACCTCCACCTGGACGAACGTCGGTGCCGTCGCCGAGCTCGTCGATGGCTCGTGCCTCTACTCCACCCCTTTCTTCAACTCCGCGGTCGACCACATCTATGGAGCATGGGAGAAGGCTCCTGCCTCGGTCACCACCCAGGAAATCATTTCCACCGCCGCCAAGTTCCCGACGAAGCCTGAGGTCCTCGGGCAGCACTACTACGTCCCCTCGCCCTCCGGCACGGGCGTCAGCCCGAAATGGGACTTCACCAGCGCCTCTTTCAAGGGCAACTCCGAGGCCTTCGTCGTTGCCTCGAAGACCGCGGCCGTGAACGCGCCCAACGCCGCTACTGACATTACCTGGGTGAGTTGCGTCCCGCCACATGAAGGTGATAACCTGACTCTGAACGATTTGCTTCGTTAGGTCTTCCTCACTGCCGTTGAGGGAGAACTCGCGGACAATGTCTACCGTGTCCAGACCCGCGGCGGTCAGCCTCCTGCCTCCGTAAGCACAGTCGTTAACATCCTCACCGAAGTGCGGTCGTCGCTGACCCCCCTCTCCAGTGCACTCCCGGAACGCCCGACATCTCCGTGAAATACGCGGCTCAGTACTGTAAGTCGTATTATCTTCGAGTTCCACCCAACCATCCTGACGTTCCGTCCGCAGGGTTGTACGGCGGCGAGATCAAGCACTGATCGATAACTGCTAGCCATGTACATAGTACTCCCCGTTCTCACTTGGAGGTAGCTGGGCACTCCCTGGGCATCACCGTGACAAATTACTTATCTTAATCGTCGTCACGCGTATAATTACTTCTATGTGTTTGGAAGCTCGGGAGCAATCCGATGTTGTTGTGAGGTTGATTTGGGCAGAGATCCGTCCCTTGAGCTCTCGTTACTGCGGTCAGCATGATTTTCTTCACCGCATCGTGCGCCGGGATTTCCAGTCCAGGCGTCCAATGGATCGTACAGTCCAATGATGGTGTCTGGACCTGTGATGCCATGTCGACACCCTTGCGGTAGCGGCACCGTCATCAGGAAAACCCGGATTTGCTCAAAACCTCCTAAAACGTACTAAAACGTGCTCATTTAGTAGCTTTAGAGGGTTTCGGTACCCAATAAGTGACTCTTTCGATAGTCCGATTTTTCCTGATGGTGGACGTCCTGAAGTCCGACGCAGTACCAATGGGCAGATAGCATGAGTCACGAGCTTGTACTCTGCCCGAGGCTATAACAATAGAAGGGCATCGCCGTGTTTTGTAAAGAATGCCATATGCCAGACAATAGAGACTTTTCGTTTTCGATAATCATTGAGATCCTGATAATTTCGGACTCAAGTTCTGATTATTTCTAGAGGATTTGTTCAGAATTCCGACGAAATTTTCTGAACTTTCTCGCGGTGCGGCATGCGCGCACGACGCGGGAGAGAAATGCGTGCTGTTGCTCTTGACGTGGCCACCGCTCATCCCGCCTGTACATGCCACTTGACCCTGCTTTACTAGCTGCTGTGGCCACGGCCATTAGCAGCATTTGTACGCCAACCAACGCACTTGACTCCGTTATGGCACTCTTGGAGATACCTCAAGGGGACGACCCAAGTGTCGATGTTGCCGAGGCCTACCTCGCAATGGCAACGGGCATGCAGAGACCCGCCACTGGCATCAGTCCAGGTGGCCAGCGTATATCTCTGAGTTGGTTGGAGGAGATGGAGCCTGCTGAATGTCATCATCGCTTTGGGTATGTCTCCCGGACTTTCTCGTGCATCGTGTCTTGACAAACCTCTTGTTAGTTTCTCCGTTGAGGATATCCTTGCACTTGTTGGAGTCCTTGAAGTACCCGAACCATATAGGACTGAAAGTCACCACTGCTTTCATGCAGTGGAAGCCTTATGCCTTCTCCTCGCGCGATACCGTAATGCGGGGACCTTGGCCGACTTGACGTTGATGTATGACCGGTCCACAAGCTCTCTCACTGAGCTAATCAATAGTCTTACCTGTTATTTGGAACGTACATGGGGTCACCTTCTTGATTTTGATCACTCTTTCCTCCTGTCTTCCTCGCGCCTGGTCACATACTGTCAGGCTACACAACAAGTCAGCAGGTACCCATCATTGCACATCTGGGCCTTCCTCGACTGCACATTCCGAGGAGTATGCCGCCCAGTTCAAAACCAACGGGTTGCATACAACGGCCATTTTGCAGGGCATGCACTCAAGTACTCCGCTTTGGTTTCTCCGGACGGCTTGATCGTCCATCTGTTCGGACCAGTCGAAGGACGCCATAACGACAACTGGCTCTTGCGCGAATCACACCTTCTTCAATACTGTGAGGCATACGCCCGTCGTCCCGATGTCCCGACTACAGCCCCGCCCGGCGAGCAGTACATGCAGGTATACGGTGATTCCGCATATGGTGTCAGTCACCTTATCCTCAGCCCATTCAACACACGCTCTGGTGGTCAACTGAGTGCCGAACAGCGCCAGTTCAATGACACTATGGGGTCTTTGCGTGTTGAGGTCGAGCATGGATTCGCGGAGGTGCTCCGATATTGGCCATTCCTCCGTATGTGCTGGGTTATGAAGATATATTGGTCGCCTGTTGGTATTTGGTACCGTGTTGGTGTGTTACTTACCAATGCTCGCAATTGTTTGCATCCAAACCAGATATCGAGAAGATTTGCATGTCCTCCACCAACGCTTGAACAATATTTCCATCACTAGCACTATGAGTGTGATTACGATTCAATGGTACATAGTAATACATTATGTGACTATCAATCCGAAATCTATGTGGTCTGCGGTGTGGGATCTACTGAGCAGTGGTTTTCGCTACGGCAGCAAGTTGGCGAACAGCAGCTGCAACTTCAGCCATACCTTCGCGCTGAGCATCACGAAATGTAGCCAGCTCCCTCTGCGTCATCTCGTACTGATGTCTACGTTCTTCACGGTCAATCCGCCTTTCTTTGTTCATCTCTTCGATCGTCGCCAGAATGTCAGCATTGCATACACGCCGCCGCTTTGCGGATCGGTTGCCATTCTCCTTCTCTGAGCCACTAACATGGTCTATGTGCCGTTTTCCGCGCATTGCATTTTCTCGCAACTCGTGACCGGCGTTGTCCTCGCGCTCCTTTCTCTGGCAGCATAGCTCGTACTTAGTGAATGATAGAGGCAAGGTAACACGACCCCTACCTCAAGATCAGCTATCTTCTGCTGTGCGCTACGAGCCGCCGCCTGCTCCCGCAAATCTTGTGCCTTTTCCAATAAACCCTCCATGGTCCGGCCACCTTTAGACTTGAGGATCTGCTTCATCTTCTTTGTAGCGTGCGGTGCTGCTTTGCCCTGCAAGAACATGAGATAGTTAACATCGGAAACCATAACCATACCATATGGACATCAATCAAAGCACACATCTTGTTGCGAACCGTCTTCCAATCGCTCCCGCTAAAGTGACCACGGCTTTGGAGCACTTCGGTAATATTCTGCCACACGTTGGTCATCTTACCGTGACCCTTGGTCCACGGATCCATTTCGACAGAGGTTTCAACAAGGGCCTTCAGCATTGCGGGTGTAACTACTAGACGCTTCTTCGGTGCTGCAGTCTTATGTATCACCTCGTCGTCGTCACTGTTGCCGTCGTGTTCATCGTCGCTGTCGACGTCGTGCTGTGATATATCGAGGATCAGCACCTGGAGTGACTTGAGTGCTGATATGCATACCAATCGTGGTTCAGGTAGTGGTGTCTTCTCTGGGTCAGGAACACACAAACGGGGATCCAGTGGAATGTCTGGTGATGCGCTGTCTATGAAAAGTGTTATGCAGGAATGATCTGCAAGTCTAAGATGTGCGTACCACTGGCCAGAGGCTCCTCAGTGACACTGTTCGTGTTTGTACCAGCATCTGTCTGCGCCAACTCAACCTGTTCGCGGCCGTCAGGCCGCGATATGATTCGGTCAGCTGACAATGGGTATTGCACGACGGGAGGGAAAGAGAATGTGTTGTCGTCAGCCATGGTTGTCGAGTGCGTAAGAGATGATTCCATACGCGACCAGCGTCCAGGGTTTTATAGGTGGTGGTGCGACGCATCCGCCGTCGAGGCGTTGAACGCGATCCCGTGTTATGACGTACGTGCGTCGGCAGCAAAAGTTCAGAACAATCACATTCACACGCTTAAGAGCCCCACATCCTGATAATTTCTCAAAAAATTCTGATAACAGATCTCAATAATAATTGAGAACGAAATGTCTCTAATGACTGGGACACAATGCAAAAGTGTTTTGCATGTCAACGGGAGAACAACTCTTTGTGGATTGCGGTGGCTGTGCCGTACCAACCTCCTTCGCGAGATCCTCTGGCGGCAGCGCGTGCTTTCTGACCATGGCGCGATTCCGGGCGTACGACTCCGACTCAGACGACTCGTCCTCGCTGTCGTCTTCGTCCGACTCCGAGATCCCCAACCCAAAGCCGCCGGCGTTGCGGAGGCGCTCGTTCGGCGCGTACAACGACGACGACGATGACCTGTCTTCCTCAGACTCGGACGCGTCCCGCATGGACGAGGACGAGCTCGTGGCGACCCCGAAGAAACCTGCGCCGAAGGCGAACGGCGTCAGGAAACACCCACCGCCCACGGTAGAATCGGCATCCTCCTCGCGCTCGTCCTCCCGCACGCCGCCACCTCCGCCGCCTCCACAACCCTCGCAACCCCCACAATCAAAAACGCGCCCTGATCCAACCGTGATACTCAGGGCGCAGCAGCTAGGCGTCGAGCCAGGAAGAGTCCACGTCATGCAAGCTTCCCTGTTTCGTATGCCGGAGGAGGAGGCCGCGCTGAAAGCCGCTTCGCAAACCAAGCGGCCGCTCCATTTGCAACTGAACCGGAAACACAGCAGAGGGTCTGATGGCGGCGGACTGGGAACGGAAAGCGTCGAGGTGCGCGCATGTGCCGTGCCAGCTCTGTGGATGGAAATGCTGATCGCACTCGCAGCGACCGTCCTTCAACCACGCCGTTGAACCGGAACCTTACCGGCCTGCAAAATACGCGCGCGTTGAAAACGCCGTATCCTCTGTCAGCGGTCAAGAAGCCGCCATGGTAGACGCAGGTCTCGCATTCGGCCGTTCTTTCCGCGTTGGTTGGGGTCCGAACGGTACACTTGTGCATCTCGGGCGAATATGCGGGCCATCTAGCACCCTGTAAGCAGCCTGTAGTATTTCCAACTATGACTCTCACGCGCTGTCCTAGCAAAACAGCCGCCAACACATCGGAAATCACGATCTCCTCCGTACCATTGTTTCCGGAGGAGCCACAAGATGGGCAGCTCGAGCAGCGGCTTCAACGGTTGCTGCGGCATCAGCTCAGTCATACGGAACGAAAATTCGACGCGGAGGGTGTCCCCTTTGCGTCTCCTTCCCGTTCGCTCAACTTTGCCTCTATATGCTCCTTGTACGCCCCTCAGGACCGCTCCTGGGAGGCGTCACTCTTCCGGCTCGGTCACGCTCTCTTCGACGAGATGGACCTTCACCTCCCCGATTCCGCTCCGCCAGACGTGCGGAAACGAATAGAAGGCATCCGGCGGAAAGCCGCACTCTCTGCATGGCTCGAAGAAGCTGTTTCTCCCGCTGTTGACGCCGACCTCCGCGCGAATTTTGCAGCGTCGGCTGCCTCCGCGGCGTTCACGCACCTCTCTGGGAACCAGATCGAGAAGGCTTGCGATGCCGCGATGGACGGCGGGAACCTGCACCTCGCATCGCTCATCGCGCAAAGCGGCGGCGACGCCGAGTTTCGTATTGACCTGCAGGAGCAGCTCCGCGTCTGGCGGGAGCAGAAGGTGGACGTTCACATGGATGAGCACGTGCGCAAGTTATACGCGTTGTTGGCGGGGATTGTGGAAGTGCTCGAGGGCTCGAACGGAAAGGGCATCGAGCGGTGTCCGGACATCAACGTCGCGGACGGCTTGGACTGGAAGCGGACGTTCGGGCTCTATCTGTGGCACGGCATGCCCCTGGACGCGTCTGTGGCAGAGGTATACGAGGCGTACGACGAGATCGCGCACGACGCATCGGCGCAGATAGCCCCTCCGCAACCCTGGTATTCGGAGTCGTCTCCACCGACAACGTCAAGATGGAATCTACCAGCTCCCCAGTTACCATCCGATGCCCTGTATTCCCTCATAAGATTGTTCGCCATCCCTTCGTGCTCTCTGTCTGACGTCCTGAACCCCTTATCCTTCGGACCCTCCCCGGTTGATTACAGCTTCCCTTGGCATCTGTACATTCTGTTCTCTCGCTGTCTACGGCTCAGGGACTTCGCTGACCGCGGAGATCCTGGACCGCCGGGCGACGAGACAGAGGGCGAGGAGGTTGAAGGTCACAGTCCGACCGCTGATTTGCTCGCCAGCAGTTACGCACATCAGCTCGAGCAAAGGGGTATGCTACAAGATGCCGCATTCGTGCTCATGCATATTGAGGGTTCAGCCGGGTACGTCTCACCTCGCGCAAAACGTTTCATTGGCTCATCCAGGTCATGGACTAGGCGGAGAAAAGCTATCATGGATCTTTTGACGCGTCATGGATCGGAGATAGGTGAGGATCGACTGATCCGGGGGCTTCACAGCCAGCTGAAGATTCCTCTATCGTGGATTCATGAAGCCAAGGTCAGTCGGATACAACGAGTGCATGCACAATGACTCATCTTGTTCGATTCAGGCCATCTGCGCGATATCCGTAGACGACATGTGTGCAGCATATGACTCCTACATGGACGGTCAACTTTGGAACGCGGCACACGACGTCGCCGTTCGCCACCTCGCGCCGGACGCTGTTATCCGACGGGACTACCAGCTCCTGCAGAACCTGCTTGCTGGGTTCGCGATTCGCGCGGTAGATGGATGGCACGTTCGCGGCAAAATTTTCTTGGACTATGTAGACGTCGTGACGCGCTTGGACGCCTTACGCGCGCAGGTGGAGGACCCAGATGCAGTGGCGGATGCGGTACAAATGACGGAACTTGAAGATATCTGCCGTGGCATCCCCAAGCTCATCGATATACTGCCCGACGTGCTCTCAGACAGGACGGATCCTCGACATAACGTCGCTCTTTCTATGATGACTTCCGACCTCATGTCACACCTCAGCCAGATCAGACCGTTGTCCATTGTGCGTCTCTCCAGTCCCTTCGTTTTGGTTCGCATCATTGACTTGCGTGCGTCATGGCAGTCCAACGGTCAACCGCTACCGTCCTCCGCGGACGAAGCTGCGAAATTGCGGCATATACAGTCCGCAGCTCACGAACGGTTCATGCTTTCGATCACAGAATCCGATGACGACGAGGAAGAATGAGTAATCCCATGCACGAACGATATTCTTAGTCTGTATTTCGCAAGGATGGTTTGCGCCATCGTGTCACCGACCCACTACAGGGTTCGTCAGCTGTACGAAGGAGTAACACGACATGTACGGATTTGCTGGTCGCTGTACTCGCTTTGTCGCATGGGTTGGCGATATCTCTCCGCCGTGCGCGACATCATTGGTCCTTTCAAACTTCCTCCAACTTCATGCGGCTCCAACCATTACCGACTTGAGCCAGGGTACTGGTGCGAAGTCGTCGCATCTTTGTATAGGTAAAACATACGAGATGCCATTCAGCGAAGTTCACCGCCATCCCATCCAGAAGTTCGAGCTCTATGAAGTATGGGATTCAGAACTATGTCGAGCCCGTAATTACCCCTATACCTTCTCCCGATATCTCGGGTTGAATAAGGATCACGGAAACCAGGTGGGGCATGGAAGACTTGTAGTCCGGCACTTTCCACGCCCCCATCGTCTCTACACACGTTACAACAGGTTTTCAATCTCCCGCATCATGATCGGTAATCTATAGATGGTGTTCGTCTCCTGCCGCATGCCCTTGACCCGACCGATTAAGCTGCCATTTGGCTGCGGTAGCGGATGCCAGGGTGCACAAGCATTCAACCGCAATTGACGGCTCGCGGGTCCGCCGTTTCAAGCCCACATATACACTAATCGAAATCCTAAACGAGGAGATGCCTCATAGGCGTACCGTGTGAGCGCTTCCGGATCATGGCGATCAGATTGCATCCTGATGTGTCCCCTGGTAAGATTGTACGATCGACCATGTTCTTCCACTTCTCTTGAATTGCTCTTCGCTGTTAGCTTCCACCTTGTTAAAGTTCAGTCGCAGGACCTTATCAATGAGCTCCCACCGCGCTGCAGCAGCAGACATGGCGATGCCTCTCGAAGCACCCTGCCTACGCAGGGACGTAAGTTTTCATGAATGTATATACAGAATGACGCTTCGCATACGAATATGAATGACCAACTGGCTGCGCCAGCCGACGGCGCGGAATTCGGCATAGCACTGGTGTGGAGACCGTCTGAACTTTGCTCGTCCGCGTGTATGGTATCCGGAGTCAAGTAGCTCGCCCTGATATGCTGATACCCCGGAGTTCCGGAGAAGATGCAGGCATCCTGTGCTGATCCCTCGGCCCTCATACATAAATGGCAGCGGAGATAGCTCCATCGTCGACTCTGACCTTACAGCATTGGGCACTGCCGAGTCGCCGACCATGGATCCCGCTAATTCGTTGTCCATACTCGTGGACACCATCAGTGACTTGTGCGTTTATCATGCTCCTGAGTTCATGCGTTACGCCCTGAATGTGTATGCGGGCAGATCCATCCAAGAGAGGATAGAGACTTCCTCCCTTGCATTATTTGCGTATGAATACCGTCAGCTCCATATTTCAACGGAGATAGGCTTCTCATAATTCTGACATCATCTCTCCAGTCATAACGCTGAGCGAGGAAGTAAGAAATCCCGTCTTGATGGCAACTTCGCGATGCTGACCCAATCCACTTTAGATAGAAAAAGTCTGGAAGCAACCTTGGACATCCGCATCCATTCTCTTCATGCTCAACAGATATTATACCATGCTCGAACTTCTTGCAGTAGCCCTAATATCTTTCAATCCTGCCTGGATTTCCAAGGTTTGTTGCCAGGTACATTCATGTTTGCAGTCTCAACTGATCCCGCCGCCCAAACTATAGATGTAAGGATAGCTTTCACGTTGATTATGATGCTCGTTTGATGAGTCACTTGATAGCTGCCCGCACTTTGTACGCTTTCAGGGGGCGGGTGCTGTTGTTGTTGTTGCATTCTGTGAAGGTAAGCCCGCTCATCTCACCCCGATTAATGCGCACTCTGATTCACCCATGCACACCCAGCAACTATGATTCTCCGAATTTATGCGCTTTACGGACGTCGCCTACGAATTCTGCTTGTTCTGTGCTTCTGTCTCGCTGTTCAAGTAACGCTTCAAGGAATAGCGCTCGCGCAATCCCACTGTTCGTTGAGCCATTGTTCCTGTATTTCGACTGATGCTCATCATTTACGTCCAGCTGTGCCTGCCCCGGTAGGATGTCTCTTGGTCGGGAAGTCATCCTTTTTCTCCGTGTTTTGGATTGCTCCGCTCGTCATGGAGTCGATCATCTTCATCATGACGATGTGGCGCTCAAGGCGTTATTTCTACCAAGGCTCATTGATGCCGTACGTTTTTTCTTGAATATCATGCGTGGCTTGTGATGACTGAACAGGAGCAGGGCCATGAGAGTTTTCCTTCTTGTAAGCAGAATAACCTGGAGCTGGAGCTGTCCGTTCTGAAAGACTCTAAATCAAGGATGGAGCCGCTTACTTTCTGGTTGTCTTCACGGCTAATCTGATCAATGTGATCATATTCCTGGTACGTATATTATATCGACGCCTAAGCTCGCGAAATTCTCACGAACGTTCCGCTAGCATGCACGCTCCACCCGAAAAGTCTGGTTTGCCCCCATTAGCGAGGTGGTGACCTCCATCGTGGTTTCACGGTATATTGACTGGAGAATCATCTCCGACCTTGTCTCACCTCATCCAACAGATTGGTGTTAAATCTGAAAGGCCTAAGCTCGTCGGCACAGGCCCTATCCACTTTGTCTGGTGACACACACGACGGCTCTCATAACGTGCATCCTCACGCTGCCCCCCTGATATTCTATCACGGTACTACAGAGCATAGCAAGACTTTGCATCCCCAAGATATTCGTGCTACGAAAGCCGGAGTTAGGGACCGCAACCGTGCGGCGCCCGTCCTGTCCTCGTGGGGGAACGCAAATGGTTCGTTCCTGGAGCCAGACATTATGCTTGTAAATATGAAGGACACCGAGAAAGGGAGAAGAAGACACGATGGACCTGTATGACATACCACACGAAGTAGAGGATTGTTACAACATATAGCGGTCAATACGTCTGAACTTTTCATCCTTGGGACTACTTGTCGATAGTGATCGCCGGTGGATATATATATGTATATACCTTTCAGAGAGTCAGCAGCCATTGTTGAACAGGAGCAATCAAAGCAAACTATATCAATATCTACGACGTACTATGCACGCACAATACCGGCGATACAGCGGCTATGCCGATATGGGCGATTATTAGTATGGATGTACTAGTAGCATTACGATAATGGGATAACGGAAGGTGTTAAGGATATGGCCAAAACTAGAACGCGCAGCACTCAGTCTATATTTCTTCCGCAGCAGAGAAGCAGGGTAGCCACGACGCAGGGCTCCAGCAATCCGCTTTGCATTGCTTCGTATGTCAGCTCCAGTGTAACAATATTGTGAGCCTACAGGACGTCAGCGACGCATCGTCGAAATAGCGTTAGGCCTCACCTTCGATATGCGCCCAAGCATGGATGTTGTTGAAGTGCGAATGAGCTGGGGAGATAAGTGTTACATCCCACACCATTATTCAAGCAAATAAATATGTAACGCACGCAAATATCATTCCCGGAGGGCGTCCATTTGTAGCCAACATTATTGATATACATGTTTCTAGAACTGTGCCGGGGAATGTAAGTCATACATCTGGATTGACGTGGAAATTGAACATACGTGCGATCAGAAGACAGTCCGAGCCATGTCTGCACGCGCTGTTTATCTGCGATGCCAGCGATTTCGACTTTGGGGTGCTGTTGCCACTCAACGAGAGCCACATTTCTGCCCTCGAACTCGCGGATTATACTGCAAAAAGGCGACGAATTGGGATCCGACACCACACGGAAGAAAGTGCGGGATTGTGGTCCGACGACGGTGCAGTTCATGATCGTGGGGTTGAACGAGGTGAAGTGAAAGGCCAGCACGTTCGGTGTAGCAGCGCGTTGACCGGGAGGCATCGGCGGAGTCTGAAGCGACGGGAGTGCTCCAAGAATGGATGGCGGAGGCACTGAGCCCCAAGGATTAGACTGGCCAGCTCCCCAACTAGCATATGGATTCATGACGAGAGATAGCGCGTAGCTTGGCAGATGAATATAACGAAATTGGAATGGAGGAGTATTTGTTGACGAGTCCACTTGGACTCCAGCAGTCGTCCTATATACCTCTCATCCTACTCGTCTTGAATGGTGCACACTCGAATGGAGATCTCGGTCCAAGGCCTTCTCGGAGAGGGCGGGGAACACATACTGCTGACGGAATGGTACGCTCCGAGTCCCATCATGCCAGTGCTCGTTGCAGGCACGGGCCCGAGTCACTGTAGTAATCGCGGCAACGCCAGATCTCAGACAGCGTCTTTAATGGTACTGCGTCGGCGGCGCAGTCGTGCAAGTGGTGGAGTTTGCCAACGTCATATGTCGCAGGGAAAGTCGGTCGGTGTGAAACGTCCTGGGTGCCCGAGTGTTGCAGCTATAGAGAATGTTATGAAATAGATCACGGACACTTCCCCACCCAAAGAAGCGATTGCAAGCGAGTCGGAGCCTGCGACTAAGCGTTGTCTACCTGATTTCGGAGTAGAAAGCAGTCGCGGAACCCTGATCGAAGAAGCAGGCATGCAAAGCGGAGAGTGTACCGACCAGGGGCGCTGTGAGTTGGCGGGTGCAGAGCCCCGGCTACCACAAGAGATATTCCGCGACTGCTGACACGTTCTCCCGGATGAGTCAATGGACAGTCTCCCTCATCGACTGCCAGTCAATGACGGGAGGTTTGTGGCAAGGCATACTCGACCATGATCGCTCCGGACGGCTCCTGGGGCTCAAATCGGAATGAACCTGGAGAAGGACCGAGATTTCAGGTTTGCTTAGCGACAATTGCCCTCGTAGCTTATGCACAAGTGTTTCAAAATACAAATCGAGTTGATCCAGCGATGGGCGAAGGCCAGGAGCAAAAGCCGTAGGCTGTGTTAATGCGGTGCTGCCGGGCCACGAATCACGGGATGCCGTGTCGCGTCCCTACCGCACCGGTCTTTTCGGGAGAAGAGACCAGGCAGAGCACTAAGATGCCCATTAACCTGCTCATCTGACATCCGTCACCCGAGGTCGTTGCAAAGTACATATACTAACGGCGTATGCCTCGACGATGTCATTCATGAAATCATTGAGGAGCGCTAGTTGCGTTAAACGGGGATGGAGTAATACACGAGCAAGATATGAGATACGTGGAAAAGCGATTCAACTACTACATGGCATACTTCCGCGTCCACTCCCGCGCGGTTGCCTCGTACCGTGCGCGGTCGGTCTTGTACAAATGCGCGATCTCGGGCACGAGAGGGTCGTCGGGGTTCGGGTCCGTGAGCATTGAGCAGATCGAGAGTAGCACTGGCGATGCTTGGTAAGCATTCGGCCGGGCGATGTTGTAAAGGAAAACTTGCCTTTCGAAATGGTCAATGCCGGCGACCACTGGTCTCTCAAGATGTCCAAGCAAATCGAGCCGTTCGCGTTGATGTTCGGGTGGTAAATCTTGGTCGTGAAGCTGACCTTGGGAGGCTTGAAGGGGTAGTCGGTGGGGAAGGTAATAGAGAGGAAGAACACGCCTCCTGCGTAAGGTGAGTCGCTCTAAAGAGGATGATATCAGCGAGGGCTCAGATATAAGCACATGTTTACGTACCGGGCCCATGATGGTTGCTTGCCATTGAAACATGTTATCGCCAGTGGGACCAGCGCTGCATGACGAAGGTGGGTCCCGTCCAAGGTCGATCAACTCCTGCAATGAAGGCGCAATGGATCAGCGATCAAGCCATGAACTGGGCGCTTAATCGGTGGCTACCGAGGGTTGCGCCGCATCAAGTACATTCTTTCGATGGACCAACCTTGTTAATGCGCTTAAGAGCCATAGCTGGCGAGTCCAAGATCTACTGGAGGTTAAGTTCCTGGTTGTCATCGCGCACCGAGCAAAATCGATGGACATCGCCCAAGATCGTGCATTGAAAGACGAGGTCGAACGTGGTCATGCGACGAGGAGAAACAGGCGAGCCGACGATACGATAGGATATCCGTCAGCTCTGAAGGATTCTCAGATGTCTGGATTAGCAACTCACGAAGTGCAGGGGGTCGACGACGACGAAGTCGACTATGGTGGTAGTGAACAAGAGGGCTGTCTGGTCCAGATCGGGACTATGTAATCCGTGGCAGATCAGGTGGCTGCACAGCCTTTCTGCAGCTTTGAGATACGTGACTCAATGTGATCAGATTGCTGGCAAACGTTCTTGGAAGTTTCGTGAACAACATTCATCCCGACGACGACTTTCAATCAGGATATCTTGTCTTTCAATCCGGATAACTTGTGCTTGTCTGCACCGATCCTGTGAATCTCGTCCCATCGCAAGCTTGACACCGCCAAGGTCATGTGTATGTCGTGACGCGGTGCAAGTCACTGCTGTGGAATAACGTCGCGTTTGTGCTCGCCTTCAATCCGGTCATCTCTGACTCCTTCAATGTTGGTAGCGTTCGCACTATCATCAAGAAATAACCGTGGACGGCCGCAGCGCGCAGCTGCGACTTTTGACCCGTGATCTCTTTGCGAATGCGAGACTTCCATAAGTCTGGCAATCCGCTCGTTAACAGCAATTTGTCATGCAAGTAAAACCTCGACTTCGTTCATGAATGATCATGAGCTTATTCATGCTTCTATGGTAAGTCATCCGCCTTCGATAATCGACGTGTAACAAGAGCTACTGAAGCCGACTGTCCGAAGAGATCTCTTGTCTCTCCCATGCGTTACTTATGCTGCGGGATCACTGAGTTCCTGTGTTGAAACTTTGGTACAAACACTCACATACAGACGCATAAAGGGCTCTTCGCCGGTCGCCTAGGCTTGCCACCAAGCGTCCGACGGTTTACTACATCGAACCATGAAACTGCCGAGCGTGGATATGCAATTACACCTCGGCCTACACGGGAGGGCTCGCGACGCATCCCTCAAGATGGCTTACATGTCCCAAGGTGCTCACACAATGTCCTTCCTGTTCGGAGTCTGCATTGGGATATTTGTACCTGACATCGCAACGCGGTATGCTGTTGCCCGGCTGGACTGAGAAGACCTGACGTACGGCGAGCCGTAATCGCAAATCGTGGCTTATCATTCGGAGCTAACAGATTTCCGTCTTGCGGACCAGTAAGCGGGGCTCGATACGTTGTACTTTTTACTTGGCTTGGGACAATATAGCCATCGCAATAGGCACAGAATGCGCCGACGTCATATTATCTGGGACCACAGACCACCGCTACCTCCGCGGCGAATGGAGTTAGACGTCTTGCAGACTTACGACTGGCGTCACACTGCCCGAGTTCCCCGGCCCCGATCTTGGGTGCCTGCCGTGAAGTCGGAGCATCTACTATTGCATTCAGAGACATTATCGTTTTCGGAGATGAGGGGACGAGGAGGCGGGGTATGCGGGCGGTGAAGATGATAAGCGCCCATTCAAGTTGTGATGCATATTCCTGTGCTCAGTAAACTCTACAATTGCACCAGTTCTGTCGAATTCGGAAAACACAATCGCACGAAAACACGCTGTCGCTAAAGAAGTCCGAATAACTATGAGACGGTAGATTTCGTCGAGAAACACGGCGGACGAGCATCATCGTCTGATGCGACAGGCAATTTGGCAGATGGAATCGTAGGGTGTGAGCTCCCTGGAATGTACGGCTGAAAAAGCGGGTGAAAATGATGTTTCATAGGCAGCGATCGCAGCGACGCAAGTGAGCTGGTGTGCGTGTTATGACCTGTGAGTAAGTCCTATACCGCTTCCCACTAGTGATTTTACCCAGTTCCGCAGCCATCCCGCACCACGACCTTCGCTCGGGCGGGCCACCTTCAGGAAAGCAGTCAATGCGCGGCCTAGAAGATGGCTCGATTACACGCACTGGTTTCGCGGATTGACCACGCCAATACTCCCGAATCGGAGCCAACCAGATAGCACCGAGGCGCATGAGGAGGTGTGACCCCATTCCCCTTGGGGCGAGATGAGTACATCTAGAAGTGACTCACAGAGGAGGCCACTCACCACATCATCGGGCTCAGTATATAATCACGGGTCGTGACCCAAGCTACCTTGCCCCATTCAATCCGCACTTCGTGATGTGGTTCATCATGGTGTAGCCCTTCCAGCCGCTTTTCATCTCCTGATGAATGGATGGCTTGGAGATCATCACTAAGGGAGTTCTGGTAGATGACATGGCTCCTCACATGCGCCATGAGAGCTCGGCTCAGGGAGGTGAAGGTATGGTCGGATGTTCCTTAAGTACGTAGCTTCAAATCGCATGTCTGGGATTGCAAGTAGCTTCAGAGACGAGCTTCTTCTTCGGTGATTCCTCTCCTGCATGATCTGCGTGAGCACATGGGGAATGTCGATACACACGCGGACAACCTTTGGGCGAAGATGTGGGGGTTCGTCACGCCCCGCATACCGTTGACCAGCATACCACGCGTTAATCTGGTCCTGGGTGGCCATGACACAGCCTTTCCGTCCAACAATATCGTCGAGAATGCACAATGCCACAAGCTACGGAATGAGACGGTGCAGCTCGGCCAATAGCCTGATCGGAATAACGTGAGCCAAGAAGCGGTGGTCGGTGGCGCTGCAAAAGTATCAGGACTTTAATACGAGGCTGCTTCAGCCTTTAGCTTGCTTGTACCCATCATCGATCTGCCTTCTTGGTCCCGAGGACCCGTTCGCTGCTGTAAAGGACAGTAAACATGGCGGACAAGATCACACGTATTGCTATCGTCGACTCGAATCGATGCAAACCGAAGCGATGCGCCCAAGAATGCAAAAAAGTGTGTATCGTGATTCGTCCGATCGGTGATGCTAACTCTCATACATGATTTCCAGTCATGTCCTGTAGTGAAAATGGGTAAGTGAAGCGTCGATATCACTCGTGCTTTCGACGCTGAGGACGCGATCAGGCAAGTTGTGTATAGAGGTCAAGCCCTCAGATAAGATTGCCTTCATATCCGAATTTCTATGCATCGGTTGTGGTATCTGTGTAAAGAAGTACGTCCCACCATCAGTTAAACCTATTCCCATTGACGGATCCTGGTCAGATGCCCCTTCGAAGCCATCGCTATCATTAATCTGCCTACAAACTTGGAATCTGAAGTCACGCACCGATACACCGCGAACGCTTTCAAATTGCATCGGTTACCAACACCTCGCCCCGGGCAGGTCCTTGGGCTGGTAGGGACGAACGGTATTGGGAAGAGTACTGCGCTGAAGATCCTGGCCGGCAAACTCAAGCCAAACCTCGGACGTTACGATGTGCGCAATACGTCCACGCTCACCCATCACACGACCCATTCCGCCCATCTAGGACCCTCCGGACTGGCAAGAAATTCTTAAGTACTTCCGTGGATCTGAACTCCAGAATTACTTCACGAAGGTGCTCGAAGACAACATCAAGGCACTCATCAAACCGCAATACGTGGACCACATCCCGAAGGCGATAAAGGGGAATATGACCGTCAGCCAGATGCTTGACTCGAAACTGGAGCTAAACAACAAGGAAAAGATATGTGACGAGCTTGAACTGAATGAGGTTCTGGACCGAGAAGTCGGCCAATTGTCAGGAGGAGAATTGCAGCGGTTCGCCATCGCGATGTCTTGCATCCAAAAGGCCAACGTGTGAGTCTGTTATCCTCATACGTCGATCAGGGACAGATATCGATCACGTCGCTTTCAGCTACATGTTTGACGAGCCATCCTCTTACCTCGATATAAAGCAGCGACTGAAGGCGGCTGAAGTGATTCGGAGTCTTCTCGCGCCGGACTGCTATGTCATCGCCGTCGAGCACGATCTTGCTGTGCTTGATTACCTTTCCGATTTTGTCTGCTGTCTCTACGGTAAACCGTCTATGTACGGTGTGGTCACCATGCCTGCGTCCGTGCGAGAAGGTCCGTTAGCTCCACTGATTCGCTTCCAGTATGCTCACGTCGGTGTCGCGTAGGTATCAACATATTTTTGGACGGTTTCATCCCTACGGAGAACTTGCGTTTCCGTGAGGAAGCTCTTTCCTTCAAGATGGTCGAAACTGCCGAAGAACTCGTCCTTGACAAAACCCGGCACTACAACTACCCCTCCATGACGAAGACTCTCGGCAATTTCAAGATTTCCGTGGAAGGCTCTTCGTTCACGGACTCCGAGATCATCGTTATGCTTGGCGAGAACGGCATGGGCAAGACGACGTTCATCCGACTTCTTGCCGGAGTGCTCGAGCCGGACGAGGGCAAACCTGCCCAACAGCTCGCCGTATCGCTCAAACCGCAGACGATTTCGCCGAAGTTCCCAGGCACCGTTCGCATGCTGCTGTTGAAGCAAATCAGGGCTGCGTTCATGCACCCGCAATTCCAGACAGACGTGCTGAAGCCGATGAACCTGGAGAACATCATGGATCAAGAGGTAAAGACGCTATCCGGAGGAGAGCTGCAGCGTGTGGCCATCGTGCTTGCTCTCGGAAAGCCGAATGTTCAAGTCTACCTGCTGGACGAGCCTTCCTCGTAAGGCGAATTTCGGTGGTACTGGTGCGCTTTCGCTAACACCTTTTGCGACCAGATTCTTGGACTCCGAGCAGCGTATCATCGCCAGCAAGGTCATCAAGCGATTCATCCTCCATGCGAAGAAGACCGCCTTCGTCATCGAGCATGACTTCATCATGGCGACGTATCTCGCTGATCGTGTCATCGTCTTCGAGGGTAAACCCGCTTTAGAAGCCAGCGCAAACCCGTGAGTCTGCTCTGATTATTATGCTGGCCATTGAAACTCAATTCTGAGGCTTCACAGACCGCAATCGCTCCTGACCGGCATGAACAAGTTCCTCGCTTCTCTCGAGATCACCTTCCGACGAGATCCCACCAACTTCCGACCGCGCGTCAACAAGCGTGACAGTGTCAAAGATCGGGAGCAAAAGGGCAAGTCATCATTCGTATCTAGCGTCGATTGCAATACTCATTCTATGTACAGCGGCTGGCAATTATTTCTTTCTCGAGGATTAAGAATGTTTGTGGACGTGCCTTCGCATGAACTGTATTCAAACCAACGATGTAGCCCAAGACTTACAGACAGTGCCATGTTCCCTAGGAATAGTTGTTGTAGCTTATTTTTACGGGCCGCCCTGCAGCTTACTCATGTTCCGTACTACCTGTAAAGTACTGTAGAAGGTGCTCCCCAGGTGGGCACTTTTACGTGAGGAGGAGTACGGCGCCACTCTTTGATGACGAGCGCCACGACCAAGCCATATCATGACGTCACTTATAGCTCATCCGGCCAACCTGTCCGTGCTTAAGGGGTGTTGTATGCAAAGACTGATCTAAAACACATTGAACATCACCCACTGGCAGATCACCATGAGCACCAGTCCACACAGCCGAAGTCTCGTGCGTTGTGTGATATTTTGACTGACCTAATGTGTAGCTGACCGGGTGCATTGCGTAGGCGGTCGCTACGGTCGTCGGTATTATTGGGACTGCAGGAATAATGTATATGCAGGGCCAGAAGTCGTCTGCAGAGGCGCCTCATCTGCCTACACAAACCAGCAGTATGTTCCGGGTCTTCTGGTGCATAGGGTGGCGCATGTTAATGGTAGCATCCGACAGAGAACAACCAGATGTCGAGCGACAAGTACACCGACCGCGGTATGGACTCCCGGGCGGTCAGGGAGTCCATACATGGTGGTCCTGGCACCAGACAGTGATCGAGGTGACTCCGGATCCAGTCTATTAATCTTCCGAATGACCGGATTGCCAACCTCACCAATCATCGCAAAGCTGTATTATACGATGTAGATCAATATGCCCAGTCATTTGGAAATGCTGAGGTTGTCCAGCGAGCAAAGCGGATGCATTGGCAGCATTGTGCGCATATGCAAGGGAACTTGGCCCAAGCGACTGTCACAAACAATCGGTTGGTGTGACACTTGAGAACCGTGGGACAATTTCTACAATCATTGTTGTCACACCGCTTTCTTATTGTGACCTTGTGCTGCAATGTTGGGGTCGATTCTCTCTCCCGCGCCTCGAGCAAACAACAATGGAGATGGCTCGAATTGGACCCGCTCGGACTCACCACAAAAGCACTGGTTACCTTCAGATCTGTCCATTAGTCCTACTCAATAATGGATTTCCGGTCGTCGATTTCCGGTGCGCATGAGTGAATGAGCTTGAGAGCGTGTGATGCCATCTGTCAATGACGTCATTGGCCGAGTCGGCATTGACACGTGAGCTGCGTTGACGCTCGTGGCAATTGTAGCTCCGCTCGAAATCTCGTGTCGCGTTCAGCGCGGCCGACGCGGTCGACAACTTCACCATGGACTTCAGCATTGATTCCCTTGACCCTGCATTCGTCGATGAGGCTGCTATGCAGCTTGGCTTGCACGAACTTCTGAACTTCTCTCAGGCTGGAGGATACACGCAGGAGAACTACCCTTTTCCAGGCCACCAGCCCTTGGAGTACTTAGGACCTGCATTCGACTGCAACAACATGGAGTTAGAGACAGGTGGAATTCTTATAGAACAAGGTGAGTTAGCCCACTATAGTCATTGAGCCTGCGAAATCTGAACTAGTCGAATCAAGCCGCCAATCCCCAGGCCGATAGCCGGGCTATCCAACCTCCACCAACTCAAAGCCCGAAGTCTGCGCTTTTCGAGGAAGAAGTCACGCACGCTGAAGCTGTCCTCGTGGAGATCTCCAACCACCAGACGCCGTCGTGCCCGAAGACACCTACCCAGCGTGGCCGTGGTCGTGGTCGCGGACGTGGCCGAGGCCGAGGCCGTGGCCGGTCTGTAACTGTACACGGCGGTGCCCCAGACACGAACCGAGACGTCATGAACACGAGCCAATCCGCCGCGAACACATACTACGACAGAAAGGATGCATACCGCGTCACGACGGACACAAATCACGGCACGACGGGCGAGACCCATGGCGCAAAGGGTGCGAAGGGCGTCACGGCAGGTGCAAAGGGCACTGCGGGGGGTGCGGAGGGCATCACGGCGGGTGCGGAGGGCATCACGGCGGGTGCGGAGGGCATCACGGCGGGTGCGGAGGGCATCGCGGCAGGTACGGAGGGTGTTGCGGCGGATGCGAAGGGGATCGCGGCGGATGCGATGGGGATCGCGGCGGATGCGAAGGGTGTTGCGGCGGGTGCGAAGGGTCCCGCGATGGGCACCAAAGGAGACACAAAGCCGAAGAAGACGCCAGCGAAAGGTGCCGGGTCTCGCTCACGCAAGAATGCGCGAGCTGGCGGAGAGTCGGATGAGGACATCAAGGAGCTCACTCCGGGTATGAGGGAGCGTGTTATGGCCAGCATGGAAGGGAAGTGGAGCGAAGAGGAGACGAAGATCCTCGTCGACTATATCTGTCGCGAGGAGATCTGGCAGGAATTCAAGATTGAGCGGGGCAGACACTTCATGAAGGTAGGCTGTCTCCTTCTGCATTGTCTGCAAAATCTGATCTCCGCCATCCCATCTCAGATCTCGCAGGATTTCTTGAGCAGTCGCAAAACTGCGGAGCAGGTCCAGCGCAAATGGGACCAGCTTTTCGGCCAGTACAAGGCTGCCCGCAGGTTGGAGGAGGAGACTGGCGGAGGCGACGGTGACGAGTCGGATGTCGAAGGCTTGGATGACACGGAGACCGACACCAAACCCGGTCAACCTCTGCGCAGCAAAAGTTCGCAGAGCAAGTGGTCGCGTGCAACACTCGAGGACTTTCGCGAGACTGATATCTATCGCGCCATTGATTCTGTGTATGTATTTACTGCATACGAGATCCTCATACTGACTGTCTCTGTAGGGCTCACGACAGTCCTGAGGTCATTCGTGCACACCCGCTGAATGAAGCCACATCTGTCTCCGATGACGAAGAGTCCGACGAGCGCTGCCGCAAGAGATTACGCCGCGATGCATCGGATGATGACATGCTCAGATCGCTTGTTGCGAGCATCCAAGACCGCGCGAAGGAGAAGACCAAGTACGAGGAGAGAGATCTCCGTCTTCGCGAGGAGCAAGCTAAACGCGAAGCTGAGCTTCATCGTGAGCGCCGACGTGAGCTCCGGCTGCAGAACTGGACAAAGGTTGCTGAATTCCTTTCTTCTCCTGATCCAACTCTGAAGGAGATTGGCAAAGTTATGGCCGAAACACTCAAGAAGGAGGCTGATGCCGATGGTGGGCTCTAGTCTGTTTTGCCTCTTTGTTGATTTTTCTTGCTAGATCCCAAAAGTTAGATGGTATACACTCGTATTTCATTCTAGACTAATCTAGCTTATCTTTCCATACACCGTCTCCTCTATAACATCTGATCCATAAGTAATTTGCGACGCAATAAACCTGAGCGGTAGAGATCATTATCGGTCTCTTCCGCAATCTCATTCTGCCTGAGCCGCCGCAGGTGGCGTGTGACACGAGGCTCTTCATCAGCATTGAAGTCACTGATGCGTGTTGGGTCATCCCCGAATAAAGTCAAGATGTTGTGCGAAACCATAAGTGCCTCAATGGTGCGGTTGATGCGACAAAGGTCGCGGCCTGGAATGGTGCGAAGGTAGGGAAAGCGGCCCTTAAGCTGTCCAAAGGTGTGTTCAATAACAATTCGTCTTGATGACAACCGCTGGTTCCAGCGTTTGCGGCGGGTCGACTCGATTGAATCTGTGGTGAGGTCGGGGTCTGCAAATGGGCGGATAGTATACATTGACAATGGATAACCTTTACCTTGTGTCAGTAATGATATCAAAGCAGAACTAAGTCCATACCTTTGTCAACCATGATAAACTCGTCATCTTGGAAATACTCATCGCGACGTAGCCACAAACGAGATTGTTTGAAGATTGTTGCATCGGTGAGGCATCCAGGCCAGCCAAGCTCGTAGCTAATAATGAGACCTTCATGATCACAGATTGCTTGTATCGAGAGCTGATAATCTTGTGAGCACAAGACCAAGTAAAAGAACTGTTACTCACAGCGTAGAACTTTTTTCTGCACCAGTATGAGTATGGGTTTTGAAGCGGGCGGTTGACCAGTCTCAGTAGAGAGCCATCACCGACACCAATACATCCCGGAAAGCCCCACTTGGACATGTACTCCTTGATTTGTTCACGTCATTGCATGTTTGGCCAGCTAAGATACTCCGGTTTGAGGTGTCGAAGTGCTCTTGTGACACGGCTGAAATATAGGAAGCTACTTCCTTCTGCAACACCGATAACATCACCGGTTCGAGCTGCTGTCATGCCACCAGTTTGTATATAGAATGCGGCCATTTGGAATTTGACAGGTCGCTGAGGCCTGAAACGAGTCCCTTCAAAGACGGGATCATCCTTGATGAGATCATGAATACGCCAGAAGGCAGCACGGGACATGCTATTGAAGGGACTGTGAGTGATTTCATCCTCACCCGGGTCTTATCCTAGCTCACCGCATCCAGCTTCG
>NW_006767439.1:103658-179911 GCF_000264995.1 Punctularia strigosozonata HHB-11173 SS5 | reverse complement strand
CCGACGTTCGCTGAAGCCTTCCAGCAGAAGACTGAAGAACTCCTCAACTTGAGGTGCCTTGTACTGGACCCCTTCTACCCCAACGGCCTACCACGTTCGTAGTTCTTTTTGGTGTTGATGGACAGGACAAGCATGGCTGCAGCGTCCAGCTCATCCATCTCGTCTTCTGCTTCTGCAAACATTCCGCATGTGACAGCAAATAGCCGCTTCCAATAAGGGATGCTTTTGTTGGCTTTGCTCCGGCGAACATGGACGCGTGTTCGGGCCATGGTCAGTGAGACAGAACGCGACCGCGTCGACCGCGCTGAACGCGACGCAAATTTCGCGCGGAGCTCTAATTGCCACGAGCGTCAACGCAGCTCACGTGTCAATGCCGACTCGGCCGATGACGTCATTGACAGATGGCATCACACGCTCTCAAGCTCATTCACTCATGCGCACCGGAAATCGACGACCGGAAATCCATTATTGAGTAGGACTATTCGTGTCCTTTTGTTCTCCAACACTATAACACCTGCAGCATGCTTGGACTGTCACCTCTCGCTGTTCCCTGTACTGTGTACGGCGTTCCGTGCCTGACTTCCTGATCCCACTTTGTCTCGGTTATCCTACTTCTTGCATACTCCTCGTCATAATATACGCGTATTATCTTCCAAGTGAGCGCTCTATTTACACCCGTGGACTGAACTCATCGCTGAGGTCATCTCCAGAGAATATACATCCGACGATCCATATACCATGGACGCGACTCTTTATGTTAACCTCCCCCCGACATACAACACCCTGGACTCGGTCGACCGCATCCGTCTGATGCGTACCACGCGCAAAGTCGGCGATATCCTCGGTGCAACACCGCAGCTACTCGAGTCTACGGCCTTGCCGATCACGTTGCTCCCAATAGGGCCCTCTAGCGAGCCTTCGGCGGATTGGCGCAAACATAGACGATACGGGTCCATCTTCGCGAACACCTCCGTCACTTCCTTGGCGTCCGTTGCGTCGACTGCCTCCTCCTCTTCCCTTGTCTCCTTCGAGGAGGAGGAACTGCCCTCCCGCGATGCCCAGCCGCAGGCGAAGCGGCCCCGTGGCCCACGGCCGCGTCCACTTCTCCTTCGTCTCAACCATGCTGTTCCCACCGTCTCGGTTGCGCTGCCGATCACCCCTTCTCCGCTGGCCTCCAGCAACGACGACACGATGATCCCGCCCACCCCCTGCACTCCCACCACGCCCAACCCTACGCTCGTCCGCCGCCGCAAGCTCGCGAAATTAGCGCGCCATCTTGGCGAGAACGTCCCGCCCGAGCTCGTCTTCCGTGACACGCCGCCCGTCGTCGATCAGTTCTCCTGCGCCGGCAGACGTCGTAGCCTGTCGATCAACGAACTGAGCGGCGGGAAGTACGCGCCCGTGTCGGGGTCCTACGTGAACTCTACCGTCCAAGGTGGCCCCAAGGCTGGTTGGGTCGGCCAATGGAACCGGAGTGATATCCGGGATGTGCAGCGAGAACTTCGCACCCTCAGGGCGCGGTGAGCAGGTCTCGCCGCTGAGGCCCTCGATTTTCATGCTCGATATGCCTCCATGATTATTTGTTTTGTGATATGACTATTGGATAGCCGTTTGCACGTTGTACGCTCTACCAGGTCAACTCTGTTGTTGGGTTGATGTATGCTCTGTCAGATGTGGAGGATGTCGTTCCTCTGACCCTTGTATACATGGTCAGATTTCGTTGATGTGATCGCTCTGGCTGGGTGACTAGTCGCTGTTATATAGCACATGTATACCATACTAGCGCCCGTAATTATGCATCGACTCTTATACAGTTCACGACCCCGATTGAATGGATTCGGCACCCGGCAGACACCTGACGCTGCAGACACGCGTGTCGCGTCGCACGTGACCAACGCGTCTCTTCCAACCGCTGCCGATATCTCGTGTACAGTAGGGCGAACTAGCGTCGCTCACCCACCACCACTATGCCAGCGCGCACGAAAGCGACACCCACCGCGACGAAAGAATCCCTTCAGAATATCCTGCCAAAGATCTTCGACCAGGCCCAGGGATCCACAGCAAACCACCAGAAGAACTATGTCGCCTTATACAAGCTACAGTCCGACCTTGCTACACATGTCGAGACAGTCAACCGCGGGAACGACGTGAAACTTGTGGGCGAACGGGCCTTTGAGGACGCGTTTCTGGACATGATCAACCGAATATTGCCCCTCAAGAAGGGAGTCACTCCGGCGGATAGGATCGTCAAGTTCGTTGGGGGATATGTCAAGTTCTTGAACGAGAAAGGTGAGTGATAGGGTCTATCTTTGTGCAGATATATTGAAACTTGCTTGTAAGCCATGGAAGACCGCAAGGGGCATGAGGACGAGGACGAGGACGAAGATACCACCGCATCCCGTTTCACGGCGCGGCTCCTGAAGTACCTGCTCAAAGGTTTTCCTGCGAAAGACAAGGCCATTCGATATCGCTCGGTTCGGATAGTTGCTGAGATGGTATCCCATCTCGGTGAGATCGAGTGCGTACAGACGCATGCCTGGAGCTTGGCAGCACTTTGATGCGCACTCTTATTTAGTGAAGATTCCTACATCTCCCTACGCAGCGCCCTATTCCAGCGCATACAAGACAAAGAAGCACCTGTCCGTGTCCAGGCTGTGATTGCGCTATCAAAACTTTGCGGTTCGGAAACGCCCGATGATCTCGACGATTCCGAGGAGCTCACGGCGACCGACCTTCTTGTGGAAGTTCTCGCGCACGACCCTGCTGCGTGGGTCTCTGCTTCTCGATGACATTCTATTAACCGATGCTGAAGGCACTCGCGTAGGGATGTTCGCCGAGCAGCCTTGCTCAATCTACCCTTGACTCCGGCTAACGTCTCCCCAATACTGGCACGTACTCGGGACACGGATCCGCTTATCCGCAAAGTCGTGTACTCCACCATACTCGAAACTCAAGCCACATCACACGACAACGACGGCGCTGCTATCAGCCCCGCACACCCCAGAGCGCTGACGATAGAGCAACGTGAGCTGATCGTGCGGAATGGGCTTGGCGACCGTGAGGGCTCCGTCCGCGCTGCCGCTGCCAGGGTGCTCGGTACGTGGGTAGATGTGGTGAGGGATACTGGATCTGAAGGTCGAGAGAAGGATGGTGTTAAGAAGGAGGGGGGCGGTGGGGAAACGGGGCCCGAGACCGAGCAGGACCTCATCGCGTTTCTGAAGATGTTCGACTTGGTGGAGGGGGCGATCGCCGAGGACGCGTTGCTGAGCGTGCTCACGACCCGAGTCGATGTCTTCGATTCCTTGGAATTCGGCGGTGAGTTGAAGTGCTTTTCAAATTTCAAGTCATATCGCTGATCCGAAACGATTCTCATAGAGAACTACTGGCGTGAGCTCACCCCGGAGAAAGCTTTCTTGGGCCGTGTCTTCGCTCAGCACTGCATTTCGACCAACAATGAGGCTCGACTCGAAGGAGCGCTACCAGTGGTTACCGCATTTGCATTCCAAATCCAGGCCGCCTATAATGATCTTCTCGAGCGCGTGCAGTTGCTAGCGGAAAGACGAGCCGTGGGCAATGAGATCGAAGAAGACGAACAGGATGAGCAAGACGCAAAGGAATTTATTCTAGGCGAAATGCTGCGTCTGGCGGTAGACCTGGATTATGGCGATGAGATCGGACGGAGGAAGATGTTCCAACTCGTCCGTAAGTACGATCTTCCTGGCTTGTACTCGTTTGATATTCATTAATACCACGCAACAGGTGATATGATATCGCAAGAACCGCTGCCTGACAGCTTGGTGACGCGCTGTCTGGATGTCCTCCGCAAACTGTCCCCCAACGAGCGTGATCTCATTCGTCTAGTTGTCGAAGTCGTGCAAGAACTGCGTGATCCTCCACTCGAGGAGGAAGAGGACGCTCTTCCTGAGGTTGACGCGGAGACGACGTTCGAGACTCCGAAGACTGTGAAGACGATCAGACCCGAGAAGAAGAAGGATGAGGATATGACGCCTGAGGAACATGCAAGGAAGGACGCCATGGACTTGCGCTGTCTGGATCTGTGTATTGGTATGCTGGAACGCGTGATGGGAGTGCGTGTTGACATTCATTGCAGCCACGTACCTGCTAATCCTCATCCCAGACTTTCGAAGAAAATTCCACTCTAGAGGGTATTCTGGGCGATCTGATCATTCCAGCGGTCAAGCGCAAGGAGATGGTCTTCCGAGAGAAGGGGCTCATCAGCTTGGGCCTCTGTTGTCTGATCGCCCGGGTATGAATGGTCTTCATGCAGTTGACGGTAGTTGACGCTGACGATGGCCTGTTGATAGCGCATGGCGCTCAACTCCTTTCAGCTCTTCCTCGGTCAAATTCACGCTGCCCCTGAACCTCTCCGGATGAGAGTCATTCAAGTCGTTTTCGATATCATGATGGTGCACGAAGGTGACTTCCTTGGGCGGGGAAGTCAGAATGTCCGTCGCCCATCCACATACGCGCTAACTATCACGACACACACTGACGTTGAGTGCACATGACAACAGGCAGAACGCATCGTCCCATTCTTGCTGGAAGTGCTCAACAAGGAGGAGTCGGAGAAAGTGACGGCGTTGATCGTCGTTGGTCTTGCGAAACTGGCGATCTCAGGAATGGTTACAGACGAGAGGGTCAGTAATCTCTACACTTTTTTTCCTTCGGTGACTGAAACACAGTGTACGATATTCTAGGTCCTGAAAAGCCTTCTCCTGACATACATGTCGCCAGAGACAGCGGATAATCAAGAGGTCATGCAGTGCTTGTCGTACTTCTTCCCCGTATATTGTTACTCTTCCTCTGCGAATCAGCGGCGAATGCAACAGGCAAGGCATCCCTTGTCGGCGTTCTCCCAGTGGCGGCTTACTCTCCTGTGCAGCTTTTCATTCCCGTGTTCCTTGATCTGGTCGAATGGCAGAGAGAAGCGGAAGGCGAACAAAGCACCGTCGGACCCGCTCAGATGGTCGTCATGTTGATTGATTGGACTGACCCTCAGAAAGCCATGTAAGTCTCAGTGAAGCAGGTCAACTGGCGACTGAGATTGTTACAGAGAAATTCAGGGCCAGGTTGTAGACGAGCTTGTCCACGTTGACTTGGCTGGAGAGATTCTGAAAGCTTTGTTTTCCAAAGATCTCGAGAGTGAGTACTGTGATGGCGCCTAATTCCAATACTCAAGACCCGATTAGAGGAGAATCGCAAAGTTCTCTGTCAAGTTCTCGGCAAATTATACCTTCCGGAGATGGTAGACGATGACAAGATCCGGACCCTCAAGCTCCTCGTTCATAATCTTCGTCAAGTCAGTCTCCATCTGTCTCGTCCGTCGCTAACAGATGATTTATCCTGCACCTCAGCGCCGTCCCCTCAAGGACACCGCCGCTCAGAATGCGATTGCCAAGTTCGAGGCGGCGATAACAAAGAAGTTCGAGAAACAACTTGAAGGCTTCGACGAGGACGAGTATCGGCAACTAGAGCAACTGAAGGAGCTCTTCGAATTCCTGGACGACATCATTCCCGACGATGATGAAGAAATCGAGATGCCCAAGAAGCGCGCAACAAGAAAAAGGTGAGCCCCAGACCGCGCCTAGTCTTGCCTGCATCGCTGAATGCCGGTGACGCAGACGCTCCGATAGCGTCGCTACGACTGTGTCGGCCGCCTCGAGCTCAGGGGAAACGGGAAACTCGGCGACTCCTGTACCGTCGAAAGGCAGAACACCGGGTCAGACGAAGGCGAAGTGCGTCAACCCTCGTATCGCGTGCCATGACGTGCTAAAGCTGGCATTCCGTTCTGTTATAGGCGACGAAAAGTCTCGAACTCTTCGGATGACTCGGACGAGGATACCACTGTCCATTCTCCCCCGTTCTCCAGCGCCCCGAGAAGGTCGATGCCCAGGCGTTCCGCGTGAGCTCATCCTCCACATACAACTATATAATTCGACTGGTTTTAATTGCATGGCTAGGGCATCGAAGAAGGTGCTGGCTGTGGAGTCGTCTACGTCGGATGAGGATGAAGACGAAGCTGAGGAGTCGACGCCCCCTGCACGTCAACGCAAGCCAGCCCCACAGAAGAAATCAAGGCTTGTATATTTTGGCCATCGTTAATTGATGATTCTGACCGTCTTCATAGGGGTGTAGTCCATCGAGTACAAGAGGACGAGTCGGAGGAGGGTAGTTCACCGTTGAGCGGGAGCGATGGACCAGCCGACTCCATTATGGACTCCTCTTCTGAGGGAGAGTGAAGTTGCGACGAACTCCGAACAAAACATGTTCTACGACCTCCGTCCTGTGCTTTCATTTATCGGTGCTTCACTACTACCCCATGTAACACTTCTACCCCCGAAGCATAACCACCTTACATGAGTTCGTACCATGACGTTCGGCGGTGTATGTACATATAATCGCCCAGATGTTCTGCGTCAATGAACCACATGATTGTGCAAGGGTCTACAACTGCTGTCTTGTGAAGGGCAGCATATAATTGAAAGCATACAAAGCGCCGGCTGCCTCCGCGATGAGAGGAAATATAGAGACATTCATGGCGTGCATAGTTTACCGAACGAAACCTGGCATACAGGACACGAAACACTGCGTTTCATCCAGTCATTTAAACACTTTTCGTGGAATCTACAGGCATATTCAGTGACGTCGGGAAGGAGTTAAACAGAGACTTACGCATGTTGACAGGCCGCCCCCAACGCCGCCCACTCCGCTTCTTTAAATTGTGATTGGCAAATACCGCAAGTCTCGACCGGCGCTCCTAACAGCGATAACTTGAGCTTGACCCGGCCATCCTTGGTCACCCGTCTACGCCCGACTTCAATTTTGGCAACAAATGGTGGGCTGTCCTCGGAATTATCATTTTCCTTTGCAACTGAATGTTCTTCGCCCATATGATAGGCTGAAGTCGTTACCAGCTGTGCAGACCATGGTCCCGATCGTCAGAACATTGCGACTCCGCATCGAAAACAATGCTAACCTCCTGCTTAACTGGCCTGTGCACCGAGATATCAGATCGCTTTGCGGGCGCATCGAAGTCCGGCTGCCTGTCGGTGTCGATTTCTTCGTCTTCACACCGAGTTCCGTTCGAAGCCAATTTAAGAGGTGATTGACTACTATGTGGGCTGTCTGTACGAGACGCTGCTGCATCGCTTCGTGATAATCCGACGTTACACCCAGGAGACGGAGGTCCACGATCGCCGAATCGTACGACCACAGGAGGAGTAGGGTACGAGTTTCCCGGCTCCCTCGAAGCCGCACTATTCAGCAGCAGGTGCGGAAGCCGTTGCCCATGCTTATCATAGACACTCCAGGTTTGGTTAATGGGAGTGGTTGGAGGATCAGGAGTAGAGCTCCAGCGTTCCGACGCTGTGGCAAAACTCTCCACGCTATCGCGCGGCGAGGTGAGACGCGAATATGCTCTCTCTCCAGGCTCAAGCACGGCGAGGGGAGAAGGAGGGATCGGTTTAAGGGGACTTTCCGTCCCCGTTACACCTGATAGATCAAAGATGACGCCATCCCGACGATCGTCGGTGTACCCGTGATGTGCTTGCGTGCGTCGGATAGGTGAGTCAGACCTGCGGGCGGTTGTGACAGAAATAGGCCTATCCTTCCTGCCTGTGCTCGAACAGGAAAGCTGGAGCATGACTGAAGCGGGAGAAGGCCATTGAGAGGAGTTGGGGGTATGAGGAACACACGCGCGTGCATTGATAGGCGTTCCTGCTGCGATCGGAGTCGGTGGAGATGGTAAAGGTCTACCGGGGTAGTGGCGTTTGTCGTTGATTTCAACGCTCGGACTCTTTGTCGGCACCTCCAAAGTAGCAGTCGGAGGGCGACTAGAGCTGTCGATGATCGTGTTCTGCTCAAGTGAACTGAACACAATCGGGTTATGGTCGGCAACGGTCCGAACCTGCTTATCGGTGGGAGGTCCCAGGGCAGATGGACGAACAATGACATTCTTGCGAGGGGTTGTTTTCATTATATCTTCGTCATTCGGTGGAACGCCCGAGTTGTGTTCTGCTGCAAGTGGGAAGTGGGTTGCCACGGGGGTGAGCGAAACGACATTCGATGCAGCTGAAGCGAATGGGTGCCGATCGCCCCTATTATCTCGTTCATCAGAAACCAAGTAAGGTATAGGCCTAGATTCCTTGGAGGTCGCCCGAGTTTCCGGTTGCATGAAGACAGGATATTCAATGCCATGAGAAACTGACGGGACGGGATCTGCTATGGCGTCCGCAAAGTGCGATTCGGAGTCTGGTGTACCGAGAGGAGATGACGTATTCGACTTTGTATATGGCCGACGGCGAGGAGGTGGAGGTGGAGGCGGAGGTCGCCGACGTGACGGCGTGGTAGGCGAAGCTGTTGAGGACTTGCCCAGCGTTGCGTCCTGGACCATCGTTACGGTCGGGAATGCAGATGTGACAGGAGAATCAGATTGCCCAGCCCCCACCACAGTGGGAGTGTCGATGACGACGGAGGGTGCGCCAGGACTGCTCGGCTGCGGGGACTCAGGATGTGAAGCATGCGCATGCAACTCCCCCTTGTTAGGTGAATGTGCGTCAAACCCTCCTGAGGAACCTAAAAGTTTCGTAAAGGAGAGGACGGAGCTAGAAGCCAGTGCGCCCATCTTCAATGGAGCCAGTGCAGGCGAGCGTCGGTTCTTCCGCTTTGTTGTCTTGACAGATGAAGTGGGCGATGGCGGGCGCATCGGCACTTGTTCCATTGAAATGGGTGTAGAGTACGACACTGGCAAAAGTTTGATATTGCCGTTCACTGCATCTGCAGTTGCTGGAGTTGGCTTGCCGGACGTGGGAGACGGGTGCGTCGACGAGGTGCTCGGACGTGGGCTAGGTAGAGGCGAGCGAGGGGGCTGCGGTAGGATTTCCCATTGTCCATCCGACTCTGAAGATGACGACGGCTTATGCAACCGGTCAACAATGGTGGACTGCTCGTTCCCCTTCTCGTTGCTTTTACGATATTTGAAGAGGAATCGTGGGGTCAGCTTGCGCTCGAGTCGCATGGCCAAGGATAGAGGGCTGGTTCCCGATGGCGAGGACGGAGAAGCAGGGCTCTGGGGATGACTCACGGGCGAATGCGAACGGAGTGATGTCCAAACCGAAGAGGGCGAGGAAGGAACGGTTGGCGCAGGTGACAATGCGCTGTCCTTGTTCTTGCGAGCTCTGAAGCTGAGCTTGCTGGTGGCGAAACGGCGCAGACTACGAGTCTCAGGATTCGCATCTGGAGAGGATGCACTGCTTGGCGTGGACTCGGAGCGGGTGGGCGTCGAAGGACGCATTTCGCTCGACGATCCTTCGTCGGTAGTGTCGCCCTCGTGACTTGTCTCAGACAGCGCTACATCGTCGTCCCTAGAGAATGGGTATGCGGGTGTGGTAACGGCGACCGCATTCCGTATCGCCGAGTTGAAAAGTTCTTGACCTGTATGTGGCCAGGACTCAGAGGCGACAGTATCAGCCCGCGATGGCTCGGCGCTAACCCTCGGAAGTGGAGGCACCGGCGGTATATCTGGATCGTTCTGTGTGTGTAGGGCTTTGCCCCGTGATAGTTCACGAGCAGACTCGGTACTCCTCCTGAGAGGTAGAGGATAAACAGATGTGGCCGGTGATGGACCAAAGAGGGGGGACTCCGACCGATCTCCACCGCTATTCAGTGGCAAAGATGTCGCAGAAGGAGGCGCCATCCCGCCGTAATCTTCGACTCGGCGTGCGGCTGGACTGTTTCTATCCAAGCCGGTGGCCGGATGATGTTCGCGCTCGTTGCTGACCCTAGCAGCCATTGAAGAAATTGGGGGTATGGACACTGGAACATTTGCATCGGCGATCAACATTCTGACCGGTGACGGTAACGGCGGCGGGATTCCTCGGGCCCCTTCTGAGGCTCGTGCAGGAGATGCCGAGCGGCCGGATGGCGCGGGCCTTGAATGAATGGAGGCCTCAATCAGAGGCCCAGGTTTGGATTCGGCCTTTGAACGAGTGCTAGTCGGAGCTGCGCGATCGGCAACCTCGGTCATTTGCCTGATAGCTTGTGAAGTAGTAATAGTGTCTTCAGGGCTCGGTGAGGAGAGGATAGATGCTATGGGCATATGTCCAGCCTGGCGGGAAGAAGATGGAGCAAGGGTCGTTGTCGAAGCTGACGCCGCATTGGTCCCTGCCCGGCGCATTAATCCGTTTGCAACGAATTCCTCATGCGTTCGGTCCAGGATACCTGATGCATCAGTCAACGCACCGCGTGCTATCGTTCTTGTTCCTGGCGGTCCTGATAATCCTGCGTGCAACACAGTCCCGGCGGTCGTTGAGCCATAACGATTGGCCTGCGCCCCATGGCCCGGATATTTGAAATTCAAGGCTCGACGCCGAGAGTCATCGAGTTCAACCGAAGATGCTGAAGTAAGGGAGGACGCGGAGTCGCCCCCTTCATTGCTTTGCGCCTCATCTTCATCGCTCTCCTCCGAGTCTGATGCAACGATGGACCCACTGTCGACCTCCCCGTGAAGTGATCTAGCCGTCGTGAGCGGCAATGATAGCGTGGAGGGGGGAAGGGGGATCATATGAGCGAACACAGGATGACGGCAGGTATGACATTGTACTGGGCTGTCAATAGGATGTTGACCAGCAAGTGGTGTTACGAGTAAACCCGGGGTGATAGTCTGCTGGGAGGTCGTCGGCACACCGAGAGGTGGAGCATGGGCGATGCCCACAGCCTCCTCGAATGTCGGTGGAGGGAAATCCGGGATAGTAAAATCTGGCAGCAGAAGATTGGATGTGAGCGCGGATACAACCAACTTGACAGGAACGGAAACAGTCTTATGTCCGGGAAAAGGGGTGTCGCGGATCACGGATTGGATTGCAAGGGCTTCACCTTCTTCCAGGATGCTATTTCCTGCTATGTGGCGAGGTGTACGTACTTCAGGGGAAGTGAGAACGTGTGCATGTAGAAACTCAATCGAAGACTAACCTTCCTCTACTATACTAACGTCCCTTCGAGATGTAGACAAAGACTCTGGAGATCTAGATGGGCGAGGACAGCATGGTTGAACGCTGGCTTGCTGACCTTCTCCACCGACATTCGATACTCCGGACTGTTGGCCTACAATAGATGATTACACCTCCTGCTGTAATCAAGAGCAAATCACCACGTACCATGCTCGATGAAGCTATGACCTCGCCTCTCGTATATCGCGGTCTGTCGTTCGAGAGGCAAATGCGGCTGAGAGCTTGATTGCATCCCCGAAGCTGGCAGTCGGTGCCTAGGCACTGGTTTTCCAACTGGCGTCATCGCAGCGTCAAATGGTAGAGTATATGAGCCACAGATATGAGTAGCAGCCTGTCTCTGCCTGGATCGAGTGCCAGCCTGAGGATTTGCCGGGTGCATATGCCCAGCGTTGTCAGGTTGAATGAAGGCAAGCTCGTTACGGTGCTGGTCGGGGTGAGTCAGATACAGCTCCTCACCACCCGATGCATCAGTCATGCGAGAAGAGCGAGACGGCATGCGGAAGGTGAGTCCGAACGTTACGGTATGCGCTGCAAGCCTCATGTTCTCCGTCCATGCTCATGACCACTGTCGTAAGATTAGACGTAGCGTGTTGTACACGAGTCCTTGTTCTAGAACATATCGCCCTCAATAGATGATTGAACTGGGATGAGCACTGTAAAGCCATTGGTTCGCCGTTGGACTGTATTCCGGGTATTCGGGTAAGTCAAGGGGAGGAGCGTGTGAATTGCGAGCTCGCGCCAACTTTCTACTAACTTACTTAGCGACTGATGGAACTCTCGAGATGATCGTGACCGCATTCACATTACACAACATGCACAACGGCACGGTTTTTATGCTACTTCGAGAGTACGAAAAGAGGGGACATCGCGATAGGCAGCGGATGGGACAGCGAAACAAGGTAAATAGTGGTGCAAATCCGGATACCGCGCCATATGCGAACAGAAAGAACGTATTACCAACAAAATCCAATTCGGATCCGCATGATCGAGTCAATCGTGAAAACAGCATACGATGATCAGAGTCCATGATAGAGTGAGAGAGAGGATATGTAGATGGGAGGGATATATATCGAGAGAGATCGTCTTCTTCCGCGCTCATACGAGCATTTAGAGGACGATGACGGCACCGGATACGATCGCGAAGACGGTCGCAAGGCCCATGCCGACAAGCGCACCAGTGCCGGGGATGAGCTTCGGGAGAGCACCGGAGCTGCTGTCCGAGGAGCCGGTACCAGACGACGATCCGCTGGTACCAGTAGCAGACGAGCCGCCGCTGGTCTTCTTCGAGCCAGACGCCTTGGCGCCAGAAGAACCGGTGGCAGAAGCAGAGCCTATGGTGCTAGTCACACCTTCAGCGTCGACAGCGAGGATGCCGTTCGAGATAGTGGAGGTGGTTTGGCAATTGGAAGATGAGGGGGTGAAGTAGGCGGACGACGGGGTGATGGTGTCGCCGACAGTGTAGGAGACGGGGGTGCCGTTGGCGGTGTAGACGCCGGCTGCACAATCACATTAAAAGTTGCCTTGTGCAGGTGAGGGATACACGTACTGAAGTACTGCGCGAACGACGAGAATTGCGTGGTTCCGTCAACGGTCGCAGTAGGGTACCAGCCAGGCGGGTAGGCGACATCAGCTTCGCAGCTCTCGAAAGTGCCGTTGAAGTTGTAGTTGCCAGGCATGACAAACTCGCATCCCATCTCGTCAAGCTCGTGCCAGCACATGGCGGCAGCAGAGTACGTGTCGTTGGCATTGGTGCATGCACGAATGCAGAACTGTTCGTAGGAAATGTACTCCTGTGGGAAGGTGAGAACTGTGATACTCCATTTCCATAGAAATAACGCACCATCCACTCCGCAACATTGATGTCCGAGCCGGTGATGTTTGTCGTGACGTTTCCACCAATGGGGTTACCAGAGCCATACGCGCCGTGAGGGTCTAGTTCACCACCGAAGTCGCCGTTAGGGATGAAGAGGTTGGTGAGGTTGCCGTAACCGAATATCTGAACGTAGAAGTCGGTCTTGACGAACGACACGCCGGTGAGGACGCCATCAGGAATGAGACGGGCGTTGTTACGGGGTTGCGTGCACCATGCAACCTCGAACGTCTCGGAGTCAGAGATAGGGCTCAAATACGGAGGGGCGAAGATGCAGAAGTCATCAACGGAGTTGAGTGTAAGAAGTCGTGCATCCGAAGATTGGTTGAGCGCCGTGCCCATAACGGCCTAGCATGTCATAAGTTCAACGGTTCGCCGCCACTCGCTTTGAGCACTTACGGCGGTCGGGTTCGTGACGCCCTGGGTTCCTGTGGCAATAACACCCTGGAAGACCGGTTAGAGGCCGTTCGTCATCTGGTCGTTGAAACTCAACAAACCTCAGGGAAAGACGAGGTTTGGGCTGCGGCCATGGCGGCAGCGCCGAGGACGACGGCAGCGGCGGTGAACATGCTAATGAGAGAGAAAAAAACAGAAGAAAAGTGGAATGTGCTGGTGCGCCTGAGGGCAAGCGGGTTTAAGAGGATGGGCAGGAGAGGGGAGAAGGTTGAGATGGGTTGCGAGGCCGTGACCTGGAACAAAGTGCGATCTATTTCCGGATACGACGCCTGCCATTGGCCAGGCCGCCGCCGCAGCTATATTCGGCGACCCATCGCTTTAGGGCAGGCCGTCCAGCGTTCGAGCACGTCGTCCAGCACGACGAGCGGGGCATCAGTCGGCAACCTCGAGGTCGTGGTCAAGAGCAAGGGAGGAATGCCAAGCAATCTCTTGTACTCCCTCGCTAGCAGGATGCCAAGAGCTGCGCGTGTCGCACGGAGACCGGTTTAGAGCACGCTTCCGCGGCCTGAGACGGACCACGAGGGCAGTCCTGCACCGTGTCTCTGTTCATTACGTAGACGAACCTCCACGGCACTACTTATTGTCTACACGCCAATATTGAATCAGCTGTCGATGCTGGCAGGATCAGGCAGGCCGATGATAACAGGAATTTGGCACTTCAATTTTTATGATTTTCAAACACGGATTAGGCTTTGCTTTCTCGATGACCTTTGAGGAAGTTTCTACGTCCTATTGCGATCAAGCATGGAGTTCATCGCGGCCGCGATCAATGAAGGAATCAGAAGATTGAATTATGGTCGCCTCGGCGCATATCTTGTTTGCTCTGCTGTTGCGCTTGGAATGGACACGCCCATGTCTGTTGTATCAATTGGCAAGTTGACTTGGAATTCGATGTGACTAACCAGTACTGTGATCATTCACGACGCTAGACCGAAGCCCGATACCACCAGTAGGCCAGTTCGGTTTGTATTGACTAAAGCTGCCATCGATCTATATACGAGTCCCCTTGAACTTATTCACCCTGAGGAATCAACCGTTAGACAAAGATCATCCGGGACGCGTTATCTCCGAGAATGTACCGCCATATGTTTATTAATGACGCTCTGCACGAGGCCCGATAGAGTTGAGCTATATAATGCGCATCTCCTTTGCATTCGCTCCCGCGAACGATGGCAACGGCCTCAGTGTACACTTGGCTAGTCACAGGGTGAGTCTCTTTCAGCGTTTTCAAGCTCCAGACATCCTGACGCCGCCGTCTCAAACAGGTCGTCTCGTGGCATTGGCCTCGAGATTGTGCGCCAACTCAGCTTGATCCCCGAGAATGTGATTATTGCGACCTGCCGAACACCCGACAAAGCGGAGACGCTGATGGAGCTCAAAGCTCAAGCGAAGGGCCAACTTCACGTTGTCAAGCTCGACGTCAGTGATGAATCTTCGATCAAGGGCGTAGCACAGGCAGCGAGGGAGATCGTGGGCGACAAGGGCCTTGACTACCTCATCAACAATGCTGCTGTCGTACGTCTTCGCCGACATCCCTGCATCCCTGCTATTCACCGCCTCGCATTGCCGCAGAACGAAGGAGATGTCCCCGCCTTCAAGATGGCCATACCGGTCTTGATAAATACCTTCCGAGACAACGTTGCCGGTCCGGCGGCCCTCAGCCAACAGCTTCTGCCACTTATTGAGAAGAGCAGACGCAGAACCATCGCCCATCTTACATCCGGTCTTGCTAGCTTCGGTCTGAACTTCGGAGGGAAGAATCCAAGCTACACAATCAGCAAGACCGCTCTCAACATGCTGGCATGTTCTTCTTACCTCCGTCCATGTACTTGGGTCTTCTCAACATGACCGGAACAGATGTATAAACAAGCCGCGGAACGGCCCGATCTGATTGTGTTTGTCGTCGATCCGGGCTGGGTGAAGACAGGTACGCGAGCTCGTCGGTGGACGGTATATTGGTATTCAATGTGGTGGGCCTTATCAGATATGGGCGGCCAGAACGCCATGCTGGAGCCTCAAGATAGCGTTTCAGACCTCATCAAGCTCTTCACGTCAGCGGGGTCCCAACACTCAGGCAAATTTTTCAATCATCGGGGCGAAGTCCAGCCGTGGTAACATATAAGAGACTGAATACATATGCGAGTCACATCTGTTCCCATTCCAGCAATCTGAGCAAACGTTCGGTTTACGCTGACGGGACAATATTCCTCTGAGATGGACGTCTATACGTGTTATGATTAGGCCACCCTTTGCAGGCTTGCCTTGAGCAGCGCAACCCATGAAATCGCATATTGACAATAGTAAGCCGTAAGCAAATAGTCGTGTTTATACATCATAAGGGTCGTGTTTAAACTCTATGATCGATCGTATGCTATTAGAAACCCAGGTAGAATGGAGCAAGAATTGCTCAGGAGGAACTGTTGCTTGCTCCGTTGCTCTCGTCGACATCGCTGGTCTTGACAACCTCCGCATAGGACACGCCCGTCTTCTCGGCGACGTTGGTCGTGTCAACGGTCTCCTTCACGATTTCGACGGCGTCTGTGGCCTTCTTCTCTCCCTGTTCCTTGCGGTGAGCAATCTGGTCAAGGATGGCAGATATCCGCGCGGTCGTGGCGTCGAGGAGGGGTTGAACGCGAGTCTGAACCGTCGTCGTGACTTGTTGGACTGTGCGAACGTCAATTAAGGCGAGCATGTAGAGCATTTGACTACTTACACTTCTCCTTGGGCGGAAGGTCCTTCGCAGAGATGATGGCAGAAAGTTGATGAATGGTAGTGCCGAGCTCGGTGGTGAGAGAGTGGAGCGTTGATTGCAATTGCGTAGGAAGCTCCGCCGTCTGCGCCTGTGATGACGCTGCATTGAAACTTCGTGACACAGTGAGAGTTTCGGCAACAAACCTTGATGGACTGAAGTTCAGACAGCATGGTGTCGGAAAGAGCCGTAACTCTGCCATGAGCAGAAGCATATTGCGCTGAGGCCGCCTTCGTGATGCTATCGGCAGTAGCCGTCGCACGTTGTCTATGAAAGCGTCCGGTCAGTGATGCTGTGGCCTAGGCCATCATGACAAGCGACTCACACCAGCACACTCTGGCTCTGCAGTTGCTTGATATGCTCATTCGAGTAGACATAAAGGCTGTCCCTGAGATTCTTCGAGAGATCGATCGCTCGTTGGTACTGGTACTTCTTTCCTTCTACAGGGGAGGAAGGGCCGGAGGTGGAGGTGGTGGTGGTGGGCGACCGAGACGGAGAAGGAGCAAGTTGGTTAACGTAGACTTCCATGTAGTCAACCAGAGGGGCGAAGCGCTGAAATGTTGTAACTTATTAGCAACTTGATCTGCAACGACAGAAAAATAGGTTTACAGAGTCAATAGCGGTGACTTTATCATCAATGGTCTTGGTTGCAACACCCTTGGCTGCATCGCTCCTGCCTTTCAAGTCCTTCACAATATCGTCCGCGTGCGCCTTGAAGGGGTACGGGTACCTTGACTCCACAGCGTCTACCACCTGATTGGCGTAACCGTCCGCCTTGACAAGTATAGGTGCAAGCTTGCTCTGGATGGGCGCAGTGTATCCAAGAGCAGTCTTTGAAATTGCCTGCAGCTCACCAGCCTCGGTGAAATCCTTGATGGAAATTGAGAAATGTACGCACCTGGGCATGCGCGTACGGTGAGGCCGTATACGCGTTCGTGGACAACGTGTTGTGCAGCGTCGACAAGCCATCGCTGACGAGCGGGATAGAGCCGATGCGCTGAATGATGGTTATCTGAGGTTGTGATTGTGTTTCGGTCGCCATTTCGCGTCGATCCTGCAATCGGGAAGACGAGGATGATGAAGATTGAGCGAGAGGTGAGGAGCGTTGAGGTCATTATGAACGGCGCGCGTTTTGCATGTGATTACGGGCCTTTCGATGGCTGTGCTGCTTCGCGTGCCTCTCGGCGCATCCCGCCTCCTCCCGCCCGTCCTCGGTGTGATTCCAGTGTTCCACCCGGAGGCCGCGCCTTGAAGGTCGCGCCGGAATGTTCCTCCACCACCACAACCAGCTCCGAGCCAGCCGAAGCGAACTCAGTGGTCATCATCCACAGCTGATTGAAGCACAAGATATCACGGGAATGTGCACTCTCGAGGGAGTTTCACCGCAATGTATGAATACGTCTGAAGAACTGCATGATACGCCGCCATATCCTTCTAGAGTGCGCCACGGCCTCTGGACCAGTCGAAAGAACGACGCCTGTCCATATGGTATCGGAAACCCTGCCGACGGCACTGATGGGCAGCGTACCGTGGCGAGTTGCGCCCCAGCACGGGCTATGAGGAAGCACACAGCCGCCAAAGGGTCGGAGTCACCTCGACATCAGGACGGGAATTCTCCCAGCGCACGAGCACGGAAATTGAGCGAGGCCCTTGAGCTTCCAGTCAGTCACCGAGTTCCCCTTTCTTGCCATATGATCTTCCCTAGTATATATCACAAATAGGTGAATCACCGGTCTGTAGCGCGGGTATGATCTACGTGATCACCAGCGTAGCAACGACTAAGAACACACTTATCTATCACCTCAGGTCCAGCATCTCATGGTCCACAGGATCCACAGGATCCATCGCCGCTTTCTCGCCCATCGCGTTCACTATATGTCCTTGCCTAGTGACGTCCGGAAAGGGATATTCCGCGGGCTCTTTCTCGACTTTCTCGTCAGCACCCTCATCGTCGCTGCAGTCTACGGCCTCTTCGATGATAGCGCCTTCTTGGCGGACGATCTCCCACGTCTGGTCCACGACCTATACCGTCAATGGAAACGCGCAGGGTCAGCCGATGGTCATGCGTGAAGAAGGTTTGAGAACGCACCTCAAGGTTCTGGGCCATGCTAACGTTCTTCACGATCATCCCCTCGTGTTTAGCATGGAGTGTCCGCCGCAGTGATCGAGTGAGGAATGAAGACATGAGGTTTAGTCGCCAGTCATCTGGCACTAGCTTAATCACCTGCGACTGCTGCTCAGCAAGGTTCAATCTAAAGCACCATCAGAAGAGCTTACGTCGGAGACATCTAGGTTCATGGCTTGGGCATCGAGCATACGTGTCGTGCGCTCCGCCGCGCCGTCGCTGCAGCACAATGCTGAGTCTCATTGCGACAAACCATTGATCGCGAATGCTCACCCTCCACTCATGTTCACCTCCAAGAGCATGCGCACCAACTTCTTCTTGGTATCTTCGTCGACGGCCGCTTGACCTGGAACACTCTCTGCATGACCTTTCGAGATGTGTGGAACAAATAAGGAAGCCCAGTTCCGCAAATCATACTCTTCACCGAGCATCTGCGCTGTCCTCGGAGGTATGACCTGCCCACCGAACGAGCAATACACTTCCGCCGAGGCTGCGTCATGTAAACCGTGCACTAGAATAGACAACGCCTCGCGATCATTGCCGAGCTGGGGCGCACTAATCAGGTCACAGCGATCGCGAACGTGCGCGCAACACATTCACCTTGCCTTCCACCATGGCAAGTTCCAGCCTCAATATGGATTCGTGTTCTTTTATTCGGTCTCGGATCTTCTCCAGGTCATAGAAGTTGGAGCCCTGAAGAAAGAGCGCGGCTTTGAGCCGCGCCCGTTTGTGCTCAGAATTTGGCGTAGTGGCCGCAAAGTAGCTCAGGAAGGACTGATTCGAAGGCGTTGATGCATAGGATGCAACTACACGAATTCATCAATATACTTTGCAGCATCGACACGAGCTGGCAACGAACCTTTCGCTCTCCACAACTTCGAGGTTGAGGAATCTGAAAGTGCCGCCTCTAGATGATCCACGCAAAGCATCGCAAGCTGGGTATGTAGGTTTTTATCCTGGCAATGAATGGACGTAAGATCCTGCATGGCAGAACAGTCGGGAATGTGCCTCACCGTACTTCTTCGGGTAAGCACAAGATGGCCAAGGAAGTGCGCACCGGCAATTGGGTTGGATTCTTGGATCTGCTGTAAGAGAGCAACGTCCTCTTCCAACGTCGCCGTGGTTTTCGTGTTCCGTCTCCCGGGCTCGCGAGCCGTCAACAGCTGTCCAAACATTCAGCGACTGCCCGGCAAGGTATGACGAGCTAAATCACTTTGATTCCCTGTTCGGGATCGCGCGCAGTCAACCACAAGCCCCATTTCTGGGTAAGCGAACGATCCTTTTTCTTGTTTAGGAGTGTGACCATATTGCCCAGGGGATCCGGAATATCTTCGTCCGACCAAGAGCCTTCGACGAGCCTGAGGCAATCAATTCAGCCAGACTAATAGCCAAATGGAGTTATGCGCACTTTGACCAAGTGTCGAGCAGTTTTTCATCCATTCCTCGCTGTTGGAACAACTGGCACAGCGCGTTATACTGGCCTGTGCTGATGAACATGCCCTCCACTTCCTCTACGACGATTGCATGCTTCTCCCTGATGAGAGCGTAGAGGTCGGTCGTCTTCTCGTCACGCGCAAATAACTTCGCAAGGACGGTATCTACGGTCTGAACAATGACTATCAGTTATCCTGGTACCGTGCTTGGACCTTCACGAAACGCACCGCCAGAACAACTCGGGCGGCCTCTCTACGGTTGGCTCGCCTCCACTTGCGCAAGAAGTCGCTTAGCATCTGACCCGCATTCGCCTTGAGTATTTGCCGCAGCTCGGCGGTAGCCGGGGCATCACGAGTATTGGGAGCAATGTGAGGCGAGTAGTTCCTGACTAGGTTCGCAGCGACTGGTTATTCATAGTTGATATAATGAGACACGCGCGGCAAGGGAAGTCGAGCAAACAACAGAAGTAGGAAGGAGGTGGATGAAGGGACGACATGGCTCACTGAGGTCATCTACGGAAGCATCGAGCGGTATGTGCTCGGCCACGCCGCTGAACATCGGTACCTCGTCGCCTGCTTTGAACAGTCCACCCCGCAGCTCCGGGAAGTAGCTAATCAGAATGCGTGGATCCATGTTGCCCATGGAGAAGTGAAGGCCCGCATCCTCGAAAAGGGTCTCCGAGAAACACTGGAAACCAATCCGTTGGTACACGTAGTTCAGTTCCTCGAGCTAGTTGAGGCAGCAGTCAGTGCATGTTCACGTCTGTTACGATTCCTTGTGAACACACCTCATCTTCAGCAACGGCGAGCTTCGTTTCCAGTTTCCTCCGCTGCTGGTCGGCAAGTTCGGCGGCTTCCTGAACGCGATGGGATTGAAGCAGCGCCTCGACTTGAGAGATGAGAGAAGCCGGAAGCAATGACTGGATGGAGTTTGCTCCTATGACTAGGACTCCAGACCTAGTAAGGGTTGCATTGCTGTTTGGCATGCAGTCGAACAATGCGGGTGGTGTACTGGTAAGGAAGTACTCGAGTTCGGCGAGATCCTTCAGCTGGAAGACGTCTGACGCGCGCCGCGGCTGTGCGAGCAGTGCTCTGGCATCTGGCGCAGCAAGCACTCGCCAGCGAGTCAATTTATCTCGTTGAATCGTCACTATCCAACGAATGCTTATGCCTGCCTCCAAACAGAGGAAGCAGGATACCGTAAATGTAATCATGGAGATGCTATGATAATGGCAGGTAATCCGAGTCCTCAGTGCAGTCCCTCGAATAACCTCTCGCCGGCACCGAAAACGACGCGGCCTATCTTCTTGACGCCTCCCCGAGTCCAAGTTCTCAGATGACCATGGCCTGGAGGACGCCCCGATTCACCGACCTGACGACCGTAGATCGCCAACGCTACTCCAAGCACGAGAACCGCACCGGCAACGAGCATCTTGCGCTGCTCGACCTCGACGCCGCCCACGTATATCGTCCGTCGCCTGCGCGGTTTCGGTTTCTTCAGCGTGCGACGACGACGTTTACCTTCCTTCTCCGTATCCGATGCCCCATCCGTTTCCATGTCGTCTGGCGGAGGCGGCGGAGGAAGAACGATGAGCTCGGGGCTTAGGACCATGGCTTCCGCTTCTTCGTCGTCTGGCATCTGGGCGGGGTCCTCGGACCAGGTGAATATAACGCTCTGTGGACCCATGATGGAGCGCAAGGCAAGGGCGGGATGAGAGGGAGGATGTTGCTCATATAGAGCATCGGCACTTGTCAATAGTGCTGTGAGAGACGTCCGGACTTTGCGAGGAGTTGAGGAGCTCTCCGCAGGAGAAGGAGGTCGCTCTTCGGAATCATGGATATCGGCATCTAAGGGCGGAACGTATAGCGGCACATTTTGTAGTTCCGCGAACAAGCTGGGTTCGGTGGAGGCTATAGGAATGGGTGACCCTGACGTCGCACTGGACGAGGGATCTGTCGGCGGAGTGGTCTGGCTAGGGTTCGCCTCCGGCGATGGAGGGGAATGCTTCGCAGGCGCCATCTCTTTGTCGTCGGGTTCTCCGTATATAGGCACAGCACCAGCGATTGCAGAGGAAGATGCGGGCTGTCCACCGTCACTATTGAATGCTGCAGCGTCATGACAGGCAGACGAATCTATCGAGGAACTCGGTGGGCTGTCGTGTAGCTCCGGTTTGATCTCGGGGACCGTGTGTGGGCGCATCTCGAGATTAGAGGCATCTTGGCACTTCCCAAAACCGGTAGGCGCATCGGATTCTTCGCCCTCCTCGTATAACTCGGGAAGGCCGCTGAGCAACGAATGTACCATGCCTTCCTCGCCTTCCTGTTCCAAGCGTAGCACTTCGTCTTTCCTCGTGAGCAATATCTGGACGAGTTGAGATTATGACATCCTTCGAAGTAGGTCAGGATCTCACGTACAGCGGCAGCAAGGTATACGCTGGCGACTGGCGGTCGGCATAGCAGGAAGTCAAAGACATGTTGGATGAGTGGTAAGGTCGGTACATCGTGTGAGAACAGTGTGAGGAGATTCGACAAGGCATAATAGGGCAGGGGGGATGCGCTGCAAGAGCGAACATAAGAATCCACCTTCAAATTGCGACAGGGTGCAAGTACCTTTCAAGAACAGCTGCAAAAGCCGCATCTGCAGCTCGAAGCAAGTTCTGCAATATTCTGTTGTAAATCATGAATATCTGTTCGCGTGCAATATTTTGCTTAATTTACCGAAGTTGGCCTATGATTGGTTCCAAACTGGTGCCCATCGCATCTCGTAGCCGATGAAGGCTCATCTTCTCTGCACAAGGGAGCCGCGATTCTGAAGGCAACGTGAGAAATAATACAGTCATAACATCGTGGTATCCCTGGTGGCCAGCATGAACACGCTTGTGGAACAGAAGTGGCAAATTGGCACACCTGGAAGTAATTGAGCTTGGGATGTCGTCGAAACATAGTTACTAGCAGGTCCCGTAATCCTTCTTGAAGGGATTCTCTATCGTTGGATTCGTCTATGATAGCATGAGCAGTGAAACGGTTGGATTTCGAGGATGTAGTTCACCTACTGGGTACAAGACGAAGCTACGGTCCGTGTCAAGTTTTATCTGGCGTTCGTCCGAGTGCTCCGACATAGACAGCGAGGCATTAATGTCTTCCCCGTCTCGTAGTAATGCATCTTCGGCGTGAAGGAGCTTGGGCCTGATCCATCGTTAGAGGGTCCTGACAGTTCCTTGAGTCCCGGACGGTGCACACCAAATATGCACTCGTTCGTCTCCAAATCCGCCAGGCGCGATGCTACGTGCACGAAGAAACCCCCATTTCAGGTTCTCAACGGATGACTTCTCGTCTTGCTCAGGGGAGGACATCCGACAGGTTGGTACGGAACAGGGCGGCTCAAGACCTGCTGCGCGGTCCTCAGTGACGTCGCTTTCAGCGCCGTACCGCCATCGTCAGAGCTTTGGGCGCTGTCGGGCACAGCTTCACGCGAAGTTCCATCCCCCTCCCGCGTCTTTGTGTGCACCACGTTTACTGTTCGAATCGAAAGAGGACGGGGCAGGTTTAGCGCAGATACTGTAATCCTTTGAGAGATGGTCATACTCCGCTGCGTATCATAATGAGGCAGCGCAGTATTTGACTTCAACTTCAAGCGCGGGGGAGAGAGCGCGATCACATGCCTTTTTACAACGGTCCCGTGCCACCTTGGCTCAGCGCGCGGCGCCGCATACCGTCGACTATCCCCTATACCTGAACCGCAAGACAACAGTGCTTGTATCATATCCAGAACTATCCTCAAGAAACTCCCGAAGCAAACTTGAGCTTTTACTATGCCTACCAGCTCCTCTTCGCAAGTGCGACGCACCGCATCAACGCGTTCCACTTCGCGAACCTCCAAGACGACTGTGGACGATCTCGCGAACAGGTTGCAGTCGAAATTGACGATGTCTTATGAAAGCAGAAAGAAGGGTCGCACGGATGCAAATGCAGCCTCATCCAATCCGGAGGATCTGCGTCTGACTGCGATGCGAGCTGTCGATGCAGCTTCTCAGAAATTATCGGTTGTATTGCAGTCTGGCTGGAGGGCATCGGCCCCCATCAAACCATCACGATCCAGGAAAGACGTTGATCAAGATCCGCAAGCTCTCTGGGAGACAGCAAGGACGTCCCTTCAGAGGTTGCGGTCCTTCGACAAGGGAGAAGAAGATATCGAGAGGGCTGCATTGAGCATCACCAGCAAGCTTGTGGCGCTGGAGATGGTGAGTCTCGTTGTCATGAGAGTGTTTATGTACGCGAATCTCAACGGATCTCAGTATTCCGCAGCAAAGGATTCGTTGATGGACATGCATCCGACTATGTGGCGATGGGCATGCGGTGAAGCACCACAAACTTCCGGAATCGATCTATGCCACCTCCACGTACCTCCCACTTTATCCGCGGACTTGACTTCCAGTAACCACAAATTGGGGACTATCACAAGTTACCTCCTATATGCCAACATCGCTCGTGTCTATACACTGCTGGCTGCGACACAAGACGAGGACCCCAACCTAGAAGCCGAAATACTGCCGATGACGTTGGACCTATGCCTCCTCAAGTGGATCGCCCTAGCGTCCCCACACCTCCCACCTCACCAAGCGACCAGCCTTCTCACCAAAGTATACACCGCGGTTATGCGAGCCACATCGGGTCATTCGCAAACGCATCCTAGGAGCATTTTCGCCCTGCGCGCCTACGCTCTTCTTCATCTAGCTCGGGCTGGTGCGCAAACGACGACGCCGGATAGCTTCTGGGATCAGGCCGTTCGAACTGCGAAATCTCTGCTGCAGAATGTGGGCTCCGCGAAGGGAGAGGTGCTTAAATCAGCTCTTGAGGCGTTCTCAAGCGTAGAAAGAGCTGCACGCGATCAAGGGTTGGCCCAGGGGCGCGGATATGCTAGTTGGTGCGAGTATGGCACCGAGTTGGCGAACCGTGTTGGTGATCTGTCCGAGCTTGGACGCATTGCTGCGTCCATGAAAGCGCTCTCGATATCAGAACGGTTTACCTCCGCTTCTGCTAGGGACGCTCCGGTTGGTGATCCTTCGTCGACCCTTGGGGTCGTCAGTTCAGGATCGCGAAGTCAAGAGGGTGTCGACCAGTTTATGGTCGCCTCTTCAAAGGTGGTGGTTGCTCTCTCGCAAGCCATCGCCATATTCGAGAAGCCTGAAACAGGTAGCTTGACCTACGTTCCCTGTTGCATTTGACGCGTTTCTCATTCTTGGTTTCATACGCAGATGATGCCGGCATACGGAAAGCTGTCGCCGATGTCGCCGGCCCTGTATCTGAGTGTCGTCCTTTTCTGACTCTACCGACTTGCAAAAACGATGAGGATGGTGCCTCGAGTCAGGCTCAAGACATGGAACGGGCTTGTTTCAAGGTTCGAAGGGCTCTCGACAAGCTCCGCCGTGCTGCTATCAAGCTCGTGGATCGTGGTGATGAGAAGGGTTCGTCTGTGAAAGAAGAGGTTCTGGGGTTTCTCGAGAAGATGATTGAGCTTTTAGAGTCCACGGCGAAGAAGGTTAGTGTAGCTGCTCGTCGTCCATACGTAAAACGCAGCTGATGGACGATGAAGAATCCCTCAGAAGACTTAGTGACACCTGCGATTGATACTTTGTTTCTGCTTGCGCGCATACGACTGGTGCCCCAGCGGACCAGTACCATCGCCCTCTCCTTCGAGCTCCTTTCTCGGGCACTCCGGCTTATCGGCGTAACTCCGAGTCCTAATGACGTTACGCCGCAGCCGGACGACTTATCGATCAACGAGATGGAGACAACCTTCGGCGAGGAGCGCGCGGCGAACTACCTCCGTTGCATATCCGGTGCATATCACAACCTGGCGTGCGTGCTTTACCAAGCGGGCATGCATGCCTATGCTATCCGCTTTTTAGTCGAAGGATGTCGTTTTGGGCTGAAGGCCACGCGAGCACACGAAGATGCATCCAGAGCGAAGACCCCATTAATGTGGAAACACGAAGACGCCTGGGTGCAATTGCGAGGCCAGTTATACAGGAGATGGGAGCTTCTGGGGGCGTGTTACTCCAAGATCGGTGATACTAAGGTAAGGGAGTCGCAAGTATGCCAGATTCCATTGCGCTCATGTTGTTCAGGCCGCTTACAATGCATACGTTCATGCTATCACTACTTACCCCTTTCTTGAACCCCCGTTTCTTGATTTAGTGGAGTCGGGAAACATAACTAAGGCATTCGAGGCCTCACCCGCTTCAAGGCAAATTGGGAACATCATCGACCGGGTTACATATATGGCGACGCAGGATATGTTCCGCGAGCCGGAAGACGTTCCGTTGACGTCAGCATTTGAGCACGCTTGGCCAAACGGCGTTGAATCGAGGTTTAATCTTGTGATAGCCGCAGTGCTGGAGAGGCAGGCCGAGAGTCTCATAGCGAGCCGATGGAAGGAGAATGTCAGCATCGCGATCCTAGCGTTGCTGGAAGCCGCGCTTGCGATTTATACACCAGAGAAGTGGCCGTATAGAAGGGCTAGATTGCTGCTCAAGATCCTCGAAACCACATATCACACCAGTGCGGAACCTGTTAGAAGGAGGGGTCGGGACTTTCAGCAGATAGGCGAGGAGATCCAGAAATTAATCGCCCATTCGGTACGCGTTGAACCTCCGCTCGTCCACGCGTGTGAGCTAATTCCTGTGAGCAGGATATCGGATGTGATGATGTTATTCGGATGTACGGAGACGAGTACATCGTCTCGGCGCATCTGTGGATATCCTTACACTATCATCGCGAACAGCGTGTTACGGATTGTCTCCAGTCAGCTCAATCCGCCTGGGACGTAAGTAAGAGGAAGTTCCTCCATCTCAGTCAGCGAACCCCCGCCAAAAGCATGGCGGCCAAAGGGTTGAGCTCTCCAAAGAGGGCCAGAGCGGCGCCCAAAGGCAGGACAACGACGATCAAGAAGGGCGCTCTACCCAGGCCCTCAATACGGCCCGTAGTTTCGGCACGCTCGAAACAATCCCGGACAACGACATCTCGGATTAAAGCGAAGGATCCTGTCACCCCGAAGCCTCGACACGGTGACTGCTCATCAAACTTGCAGAGCGCGACCAACGGGAACTAAAGAATCTTCTCCCAGTGTTTGAGGCTCCCTCTCGTAGCCCCGTCACACCGCCACGGAAGGCAGATGCTGCTGTATCAACGATGGTGCTCGATAATCCCGAGAAGTTGTTGACACTATTCGGTAAGGTTGATCATTGCCGCGGTTCCTTACGCTTACCCATGGAATCCAGACACCACGTGTCAATTGATTGGCCTCATCGGTCATATTTCGCTGAGGATCAGATTACTCAGCGTCGCTCGGCGAATATGTGAATCATCTCTGGACAGTCATATTGAACGTAAGTAAGTTACAGAGTGCCCGTGCAACACTGATGAACCGTCCATGGTCAGGTTTTGTCAAGGTTTCCACGGAGTTGGCTCGCAACTATGCCACTCTAGGAAAATCTTATAAAGCAGCTTTGATATTCCAACAAGGGGCGGATGTCATCAGCAGATTTCAGACTCGTGTATCAACTGACGTGCGCCTGCTCTTCCTGCTCCACCATGCGGCCACTCTGGCATTGATGGACGATATTCATACAAGGTCGCTAAATCCAGATCTCCGTCATATCCGCAGACAAAATAATGATGTCTTTTTAGTGCGAAGCTCTACTGCGAGGCCGTCGCACTGTCCAGCGCCACTAAGGACGAAGAAAGGGGCGTCTCCACCAGTGATCGGGTTCGGTCTCGGGCTCGGCGCCTAGTGCGAACTGCGACAGCATCGGATGTGTATGCTATCATCCAATCCGCGAGGGTAAGTGTCAAATTTCGGACTTCGCCACCCTTCTTAGCGTTTCATAGGCTGAACCTGCTGAGAGTCTGAGCGCAATGTTGCGATCACTCCGCTTGTGGAACCGTGCGGTAGAAGCATTGTCCCGATTAGCTCCCCGACCGAACGTAGCCCAGGACGACAATCCCTTCGACACCGGCGAATCACAGACTGAAGATCCTTCGCCTGGGTTTTTTATCAATCAACCAGTGAAGGATCACAATGCCTCTCGAGTATCGGTCATCGATGGTTCAGAATGGGCAATCTCAGAGGGTCTTCTCCTTGCCATGTTCTCGGTTAGTCGGATGTACCTCGTGCGAGGGTCTGCACGAGAAGCGCAATACTTCGCTCAGCAAACCGAGGAGCTAGCCATGTCCTTAAGTGCATATGCGATGATTGCGAGAGCACTCGCCGGACAGGCAGAGATACAGCTACATCTCCGGCAACTTGAAGATGCCAAAAATCTCATTTCCCGTGCCGCTGCGATGGTGGAAGATTTACCTGGTATCGAGGCAGCTGACATCTACCGCCTTCACGGCGATTACAACAGACTATCGGCTCGTCGAGAAGATGCTCACAAACTTTACACTGAGGCTACAGCCACGCTGGATGGCCTTGCTATGTCGTTCTCCGTTATAGATGCTCTTGTGACGAGGTATTTTGATCGTATGGATGTATCAACATGGTGCTCATTTCTTCGAAAGCCAGCGAAGACCGAGCACAGCTACTGTCACCAAAGCAGAAGATTCGAGCTTCGAGACATTGGCACCGCGTTTACTGTCAACTATCCTGTGGCAACAAAGTATGTCGCACGGGTTCAGTCTGCTGAGATGGGTTAATCGCCTTCATTTAGTATGGCTGCTCAGGGAAAACGTCAACGACGAAAACTACCGAGTTTTGCTGGACAGACTACTCGCTCTGCCATCGTCAACAGACGTCAAGGCGAGAATGAAATGCACGCGCACGGGGCACGGCAACTGATGATCATGTTCTAGGCGGAACAGAACTCACTGATCGCAAAGCTCACACTACATGACATCTTCTCCCGATTTCGTTCGGATATCTATTTGAGCACGCTGGGCGAGACAGGTCAGTCCCAAGACCGTCGGTGCGCCATGATTCTAACAATATACCAGCAATCGCAATCCCTATGGGCATGTTGAGCGATAAGGGCACAAGCCCGCCTGCTTCGTTACAGGAGGTCCTTGGTATATTTGCCGGCGCCGAGCAGCTTTGGTGGGCTAACCTGGCCTCAACGGCAATGAAGGGCGAGGTTTTGCGCGTCCGAGACGGCGCTCTATCCCTAGCATCGGTGCAGGCCCTTCAAGCCTCTCTAGGGCAGAATCCGGAGACAGGACCTATCGTAGCCATGCGACTCCTTGGTGAGTGTCTCGAGATTTCTCAAATATTATCGCTGAGATATAGGCACACAGATATCGCGGCATCGTTGACTATACGCCGTGAAATGCTCGAGGCAACTCGTCACAAAATCTCGGAGCTCGAGGCAGGAGATGACCTAGCGTGGTCGCTGATGACGCCGAATGGATCGCCTCTAGGGCCCGCAAGGAACAGCACCCCCAAGCCAAGCTGGGACTCGGACTCGGAAGAGGACGAAGACAGCAACGCTGAAGCCGACGGGTTAAGTGTCTACTGGAAAGGGATTTACGGCAAATATCAACAGCTGCCGATGGATGTCTCCAGCCTCTCTTCTTCTCAGGCTGAGCAGCTCCCTGATAATTGGGTCGTTGTCAACATCAATCTCGCCGAGGACCGCGATACCTTGTATATCAGCAGACAAAGGAAGGGCAAGGACTCTCTTATGTTCTGTCTGCCCTTGAAAGGTAGACGGGATAGTGACGAGGAAAATCACCTAACACTCGACGGTGCGGTGGCTGAGATGAAGGATATCGTCAAGCTTAACGACGAGGGAACCAGGAGTGCCGCCACGGTCGATGTCAAGGATAAGCAGGCCCGGGTAGCATGGTGGGCTGGTCGTACCGAACTTGATCAACGTCTGCGAGACCTCTTGGAAAACATAGAGTTCTGCTGGCTAGGGGCATTCAAGGTATGTCCTTCGAGAATCGTCATCGCTATGTCACTGACCTCACAACCACAGACAATCCTCAGCCCAGCGATCGCTGTAAACGGTGGTGCCCTTGCCCACTTTCGCGAAGGTCTGGAAAAGGTTCTCAAGCGCGGATTGAACTTGCGAAACAAGAAGGAGATGTCACGCCTACGGCTGAGCGACGGACTCCTCGAATGCTTTTCTAATCTCTCCCCACAATGCCGCGATGAGGAACTCGAAGATCTCGTCTATTTCATGCTGGACCTTTACCAATTCCACGGCGTAGCTGTTGCTGTTTCGGAAATCGACGTGGATCAAGTGGCGGTAGACTTGCGCTCTGTTCTTGAAGAGCACGCCAAGCGCAGCGGCTCGCCTACGACAAACAACGACAGCCATCTGTTCCTCGTTCTGGATAAGGATCTTCAAGGCATTCCTTGGGAATCCATTCCCGTATTGAGGGGTAAAAGTGTCAGCCGAATTCCGTGCATGGAGTTCCTGTTAGACCGCCTCCAATTTGAGGATTGGCAGAGGTCATCGGTAACTGGCTCCTCCCCAAAGCCAAACAACAAGGCCGCGGACCGGGCCACCGTAGACCCGCGGAGAACGTACTATCTCCTGAATCCCAGTGGAGATCTTAAAGGAACTCAAAGTCGGTTCAGCGACTGGCTAGAGACGATGAGATCTGTGGGCTGGCAAGGTATTACCGGGCGGCCGCCTAGTGAACAGCAGTTCCTGGATGCCTTGAACCGGAAAGATCTCGTGATGTTCGTTCTTTGTTTCCCCACCGTAAAGCGGACATGATGCTGATGCTAGTTGACAGCTACTTCGGCCACGGAGGTGCAGAGCAATATGTTCGCTCGCACAAAGTCCGGCACTTGTCACGTTGCGCAGCGACCTTGCTCTGGGGTTGCTCGTCAGGTGCCCTAAAGGAGATGGGCGACTTTGACCGGGTTGGTACACCCTATAACTACATGGTCTCTGGATGGTGAGTTGGCTCGTCATTATGATCATGCCACGATCCCAACCTTTTGTTGGTCTAGTCCAACCCTTGTCGCGAATCTTTGGGATGTGACGGACAGGGACATCGACAAGTTTTCTCAGGCTGTCTTTGACAAGTTACGCCTTGACCCCGACCATGTGAAGAACTGGGACGGCGCAGAAGGAGGCAAAGTTTCGCTGATGGAGGCCGTCGCGAAATCTCGCGACGTTTGCAAGCTGAAGTACCTGAATGGAGCTGCACCGGTGGTATACGGTATCCCATTCTATCTTTGAGCACTCGCATATAGCATATAATTTATGAGTCAATTTATTGGGGCTTATCATTGCGCCTGCAATCTACTCAAAGATTTTCCGTTCAAATGAAAGAGTCTTCAAGTCGCAGACGAGCATGCTGCATGCCATAAGCCGTGTCGTAGCCCGAAGTCACGTGCGATTTATGACTTTTCCTTTGCTTTCGTCCTTGCAACGATGGTCTGCTTCAGCCTGCTTTCCTGAATGCTCCAATGTTCAATGACTTTGCATGTTAGATTATCCCTGTCCGTTGCTTCTCCTGCGGGAAAGTCATAGGCGACAAGTGGACTAGGTACATCAAGTTGCTAGAAGACGAGTATAGCGAAGGGTACGCAGAACGACGCTGAGCTTCGATGGTCTGACTCACCACGCATTACACTTTGCAGAGATGCTCTCGATGAATTGCAGCTGAAGCGATACTGCTGTCGGCGAATGGTCCTCACGCACGTCGACTTGATTGAGAAACTTTTGCAGTACAACCGTATGTCGCCTATTATCATCCCTTGACCTATGAAACTCACCACGCTGCAGCCATGGAGCGCTCCAAGGAGAGGCGTGGGTGAGGCCCGGATAAACACTCCGCAACTATATGCGACACTTCGATGCTCACCGGCAATGGGAACAAACGACACTACTCTGCCAACGCCGCGCAACGCTCACACAAACGGGCACCAAAGGGGATAGCCCAGGAGGAACCGTCGTCGCGGGTACATATGGCTTGAAATTTTGTGCTCTATACACTCGATGAACAGCTGGAAGCTGCTGTAATACACCCCATAACCCCAGATGTACGAGACGCTTGCATGTACAGACCTTCTCCCTGCACCCGTACCCGCGATGAACGGAAGAGCCGCTATCTTCGGACCACCTGCCCGACCAACTCGGCACGATTCCCGCTTATCAACCTGCACTTTACAGCCTGGGTACACGCAAATAGCCTCAGCGTGCTCATGACCATACATACCATTGCACGGCTACGGCGAGCCGCATGATCACGGCCTTCGCTGCTCAAAGTGATACTGCCGGAAGAGTGAGCACTGCTCGGTGAACTCCACGCGGTTGCCTTCGATGTGTGTGCATTCAGCTCGCTGTTTGCGACGGTCTTGGCTGCAACAAGCTTGGCGTCGCTTTCGACCGGCCTCGGAGATGGGCGAATTCTGGAGTTTGGTGACCTGTTGCCGTTCGCGATCTGTGGGCGATGCGGGAACGTTACATAGCATGTCTGGGCGGCTTATTTGATAACGGCACCATGGAGACCTGAGAAAGCGTGCACGGTAGACGGAGGAAGCGCCCCCATAGCTCCCCGACCGCAGCCAGAATCGAAGCGCATGAGAGACCCAGGCCGGAATCGCTGGTGATGGGAAAGCGCTGGGCAGCACTGGTGCACGGGATCAAATCGTGTTCCGAGCGAGCGGTCTTGTGAGGGGAATTCGACGCGTTCGTGCTGAATTCGACGGCGGAGGCGGACTGCGGTGAGTTCCATGAGACCGCGCGGGAGACGCTCGGCGCCTGTGGTGCCATGGCGTTGTTCGAGTACCATGGCGGGCCGATGCTATGTCGGGCATTTCGGACTTGTTCGAGTGCCCTAGGGAATGACACCCTTCGTTGGAGAAGTCACGATGAGCAGCCTTGCACGCCAATGTCCATCTCGGCTTCAGCACGCGTGAACTTGTGCGAGATGTGTGGCGTTGGCGGGTGCGACAGACGCACAGAATGAGCAGCGTACGTCGCTCAGCAGCAACCGTCTCTGTCAGGAACAAATTCGATGCTGTATCCAAGGAGATCGTTCATTTACGTTGGGTGAAGAAGCTGCCAGGCATGAGATATCTTCTGTGACGATTGCGGTGATTGGCGTGCATCGCACGCCCAAATACTCGAGCCTCGGTAGTCGCAAGTTACATGAGTACGACTTGCTGTCGAAGTTATGTGGTGAGGACATGTCATGCAGTGGCGGCCAGAAAGCGAGACAACATCGACTTCAAATGATCGGCGGTGCTTCCCTTTGAGGACACGAGGCGGGCCTGGAGGCCGAGCAGATCTCATACACAGATGTGAATGACGTCGCACGGCAATACAAATGGGTCTACTACAAATTCTCGATTATTCTCGTGCGTGTGGGGTATGTACTGCCCCGCTGGAGTGTTCACCGAGATCGCTCGGTGAGTTTGGCGGATGACTTCAGATCGGCTTGGAGGTCAGTGTCGACTTGGACAAATGGCATGTTGCTGGTACGTCGGACGACGTTCCCGGTCATACATGCGGCTCAGAGAAGGGGCAGGAACGATTTAAAGCTGACGCGGGGATAGAAGTGTCATTCCGTCTATTGCCGCTTGAGATGCCGATGATCCCCCTATGGTCGTTCGGGAGGGAGGAGCGGACTCAACGCCTCGAGGGGGTCCGTGTCCGAGGTGGGTTCTGAACCAGTAGCATCAGCTAGATCTGGTCGGCTCGAGAAGCCGGCGAGATCGGCACGCAAATCGAGTCGTGCCGTCGTGCGGCCAGGGGATGGCTGAGTCAGGATATGCGCGATTTGTGCTCGGAATAGGGCCGGTCTCGGGAGGAGGATGGGGCGGGCATGGGACGCGATGAGCAATTAATCGGCGTCAGCGTACATATCGTCGGAAGACCGTGAGTGGCGTCCGAGCTGAGGGGTAGCGTCGGTGAAGGAAGGAATGGGTCTGGTCTCATAAACTACACCCTCCAGAACTCGACGTCTATCTTGAGCGACGCTCGGACAGGCCCGATCAGGCCCAATACAGTTGACTATCAGTCTAGCGAATCCGGGTACATAGGGGGATAGTTGGCCTTCGGTAGCCCCGCGTACCACGCGCTGGAAAGCCGTGGTAGTCCGCAGATAACCCATTTGCGCGCATGGGATAGAAAACCACAGGCAGATAATGCTCAACTTACGACTTGTTCCGACTGCACGAGGTCGGGAAGTGTGTTGTTTCGGGGTAAATGCAGTGGCGTGACCCAGGGTGCGATAACGAGATGACAGGAGGCCAATTGGCATATCGCCATTTCATTCATGTATCCGCGCGTTGAGGTTGAGTTTTATCATTCCGGATCGAACTGTAGACTTATGGGTGCTGTGGCATCAGAGGTTGAAGATGCCATGGGCGCCGGTTCTGCTGATGGTGCGAAGGAACTCAGACTGGATCAGATCAATCGAAGGGACGTCTCTGAGAGCTGATGGCCACATCACGATTTCGGACCAGGAAATGGGGCTTGGAGAAGCACTAACGACATGAACTTGCATGGGGCTGTGGCGACCGTTTCCGCGCGTCGCTACTGGCTGGAGGACGCCGCCGGCCTTCGCGACCAATCGAGGGAGGCGCGCGAACGTCGTACGAGCAGGATACGCCGACACGGGCTGGGACTGGCTGTTAATCGGTGGCGATGGCCAAGCAACGCTGAGTACCGTCGGCCTTTCTGCCGACCGACTCGCCAAAACCACGCTGGACCATGAGCGCACCGTTCCGGTTTCTCGACGTCCGCCCGTCCTGATTTGGGCAGGCGCACGTGAGCGAGCCGAACAGCCGACAGAGGGGGTTGAATCGGGGCGTTGGCCGGCGTTAGAGCGATAGCAGGCGCAACGTGCGCGCAATACGCCTGTGGACGGAGTACCAATGCGGGTCAGCGGCAGCGACTCCGCCGTGTACGACGGCGACGGCGGCGAAAGGCGTCTAAAGACGAGGGGGTCGGAAGAAGCGGATCAAAGAATGACCGCGGTGGCGGCCTGCTGTTTGCGCGTGTTGTGCTTGTTGATCAGTGCAGGGGGGATGAAATATAAACTCGGGGGTCGTGCACGTCGACGCTCCCTACTCTCTCCCCTCCACCTACTATCGTCCCCTCCAACCCCGCGCCCATCGCTACAAAAGCGCAAGGCCCTAGAGGCTCTTCCGTCCCCTCACCTACCACCGCTTCACTTCTCCTGCAAAGGACGCGCACAATATGTCCGACCCCGCCGTAGAAAAGGAGCCGGGTCCGGCCACCGAGCAACCCGCCGCCGGTGCCCCTGCGGGCGAGAAGAGGAAGAGAGAGTACAAGGACTTTGGCCATGAAGAGGAGAAAGCTACCCGTGAGTTTCGCGTCGCGCGCCCGTTCTCCGAACCCGCCAACACAACGAACCGAACTAACCTGTCGCCGCGCCAGATGCCAAGGTCGACATGTCCCAGATCGAACTCAAGGCCGAGGATCTCTACGACAAGGAGAAGGTCGATCTCGAGACGATTGTTATAGACGACGTCTTCAAGCTGCTTCAGTGCAATGATAATGGTCTTACGGATGAGGAGGCTGCTCGCCGTCTTGGTATTTTCGGTCCCAACAAGCTCGAGAGCGAGGAACAGAATCCCTTCCTCCAGGTTGGTTTATGGTTAGCTGTTTCCGCCGCACGAAATGCTGACGTGTCTTCCTGTAGTTCTTGAGCTTCATGTGGAACCCGCTCTCTTGGGTCATGGAGGCCGCTGCTCTTGTCGCCATTGCTCTGTCCAACGGCGAGCACCGCCCTCCGGATTGGTACGATTTCGTCGGTATCGTCCTCCTACTCTTCATCAACTCGGCCATCGGTTTCTACGAGGAGCGGAACGCTGGTAACGCGGTCAAGGCGCTCATGGACTCGCTCGCCCCGAAGGCCAAGGTCAAGCGCTCGGACAAGTGGAGGGAAATCGAATCCTCCGACCTCGTCCCCGGTGACATGATCTCGTTCAAGATTGGTGATATCGTTCCCGCCGACTGCCGTCTGACCGAGGCCATCAACGTCTCGATCGACCAGGCTGCTCTCACGGGCGAGTCTCTTCCCCAGAGCAAGAAGCTCGGTGACCAGTGCTTCTCGTGAGTGGATTGCGATAAATTCACCCACGTGCGTTTTTTAACCGTCCTCGCAGTGGTTCCACTTGCAAGCAGGGTGAAGCCGAGGGTGTCGTCATTTCCACCGGTCCCAACACGTTCTTCGGTCGCGCGGCGTCGCTCGTCGGTCAGGACGACGACACTACCGGTCACTTGCAGAAGATTTTGGCCCAGATCGGCTCGTTCTGCCTGATCTCGATCGGCCTTTTCGTTTTGCTCGAGATCGTCATCTTGTACCCGGCGTTCCACTATACCTATCGTCGCGGTCTCGACAACATCCTTGTGCTCTTGATCGGTGGTATCCCCATCGCCATGCCCACCGTGCTGTCCGTCACGCTCGCTGTCGGTGCCCAGCAGCTCGCAAAGCACAAGGCCATCGTCACCCGTATCACCGCCATTGAGGAATTGGCCGGCGTCACCATCTTGTGCTCTGACAAGACCGGTACTTTGACCACGAACAAGCTTACCATCGACCGTGGCACGATTAAGACATACGGCCCCTTCTCTCCCGAGGACGTTATCCTCCTTGCCGCTTACGCCTCGCGTACGGAGAACCAGGACGCCATCGACCAGTGTGTTGTCAACGCCATTGGCGACACGTCTCGCGCCCGCGCCGGTATCAAGCTTTTGGACTTCAAGCCGTTCAACCCCGTCGACAAGCGTACCGAGATTACCTACCGTGAAGAGGCCACCGGCAAGCTCAAGCGCGTCACCAAGGGTATGACGGGTATCATCATCGAGCTGTGCACGCGCAACAAGACCGATGAGATCGAGAACCGCCTTGAGGCTGACGTTGAGGAGTTCGCCACCCGTGGTCTTCGTGCGCTCGCTGTTGCCTACGAGGAACTTGACGGTCAGGACCCCGAGGGTGAGGGCAACGGCTTCGAGCTTATCGGCCTGCTCGCAATCTTCGACCCCCCTCGTGACGACACCAAGCAGACCATCGACGATGCGCTCGCCCTCGGCGTCAAGGTCAAGATGGTTACCGGTGACCAGCTCGCGATCGCGAAGGAGACCGGTCGTCGCCTCGGTCTCGGCGACCACATGTACCCCGCGAAGGTGCTTAAGGAGGGTCCCGCCCCCGGTGGCAAGCACGCTTCTCTTGATGAGATGATCATGGACGCCGATGGTTTCGCCGGTGTTTTCCCCGAGCACAAGTACGAGATCGTCAAGCGTCTCCAGGGTCTCGGTCATCTCTGCGCCATGACTGGTGACGGTGCCAACGACGCCCCCGCCCTGTCTCGTGCCAACGTTGGTATTGCTGTCGAGGGTGCCACTGATGCTGCTCGCGGTGCCGCCGACATCGTGCTCACCGAACCTGGTCTCTCCACCATCGTGCACGCCATTCGCGGTTCGCGTATCATCTTCCAGCGTATGAGGAACTACTCCATCTACGCTTGCGCCGTCACTATCCGTATCGTCGTTTGCTTCGCCATCCTCGCGTTTGCCTACAAGTTCGACTTCCCGCCGTTCATGATCCTTATCATCGCTCTCCTCAACGACGGCACCATCATGACCCTCTCTGTTGACCGTGTGCTCCCGTCCATGACGCCGGATAGCTGGGACCTTGGCGAAATCTTTGCCTACGCTGTCGCGTACGGTCTCTGGCTCACGCTGTCCACGTTAGTCCCCGTTTACCCCCCTCTGCCTCTACCTTGCTAACTGATCGATAGGATTGCCCTTGTTATCATCATCATCGAGACGACCTTCTTCCAGGACAAGTTCGGCGTTACCCTCGAGAACACGGGCACCGTTGACCACAACGACCGCGAGCTCCACATGATCGTTTACCTCCAGGTCGCCATCATCTCGCAGGCCCTCATCTTTGTCACCCGCTCGCACAGCTTCTTCTTCATGGAGCGCCCGTCGTTCGCCCTCATGGGTGCGTTCGGTATCGCGCAGTTGATCTCGTCCATCATCGCCGTCTACGCCAACTGGGGTTTCACCAAGGTCCACGGCATTTCTGGTGGATGGGTGGGTATCGTCTGGATCTGGGACATCATCTGGTTCCTGCCTCTCGACCTCATCAAGTTCGCTATGCGCGCCACCATCATCAAGTGGCTCCGTGCCCGCCACGAGCGCGCCATGTCGGCCGAAGTCAAGGCTTCGTCTTCCGGCGTCCCCATGACCCGCACTCAGTCCCGCGCCGCCTCCGTCCACGAATCCCTGTACTCGAACCGTGTCGGTTTCCTCCGTCGTGCCGCCCGCAAGGTCGGTTTCGGCAACAGGATCAAAATGCGCCCCGAGGAACTGCAGCGCTTCAGCTCCATCCAGGCCCAGCAGACTGGTGCCGTTCTCGCGCGTCACCCCAGCCGTCCGCAAGCAACAGCATAGATCTCCTAGACTCGCATACATTTCGCGTTGCCTCCTTTGCCTCACTCTTAATAATCTCTTGATTTCCTTCGACCCTTCGGGTGCACGCTTTGCCGCGGGTGTAGCGGCAATCGCGCTGAGGGCGACGGGCCGGGAAGACGTTCTTTCACGATTTAGTTTCGTCACGATGTTGCCATAGGAATATAATATATGTCAATCAAACATCTACACATTCTATACACATTTCGGTGCTCGCATTCTGAACTTCCGCTTGCTCGATGTAGGTCGAACGAGTCGCTGTTGATTTTGAGAAGACTGATGAGACTAATGTGTGGATTGCTCGATATCGTCGTGCTTGTCGATGCATTGATCATGAAGCAAGTTGTGCATATGTTGCAGGTCTATGTACATTCCAAGGACATTCACAACTCCTCATGGGTGACGACACCCTCGACATCCGCCGCAGTATCGCCTTCACCCTGCATTCCTGCGACCTCTGCATTCGAGGGCGCGGAGGGTGGAGGCGGCACCTCGCCAGCCAATGCATTGACGTCGCTGGCGATGGAGGACGAACGCAGTAAACCGGCTTCCGTTAAGTGGCGTGTTAGACGTGCCACCTCGGCGTCGTACTCTTCCCACTCGGGTATCTTCCGTGCACGTTCGAGCTTCGGTTCCTTCTGGAATGGGATGAGTTCCGCGTTCTCCGGTCAGGTACGAGTGACGGTACTTACGGTGAGAGGATTCTGGCAAAGGTCAATGGTCTTGGCTCGATGCAAGCGATCTTTGCTGCCTAGATGATTTGGCACATCAGGAGAGCTCCGGCGACGGAACTGTGATTAGGACATACACCACGTTTCACACTACATCGTAGAGGTGTGGTTGATCAATAACAGCGTTGCGCGTGAAGCCGAGCTATAGATGCCTACCCATAACCAGTCTTCATGGAGCGAGAACTGTAACCGCCAGAGTGAGAACGCATTGAAGCACAGATGAGAGCGATAACGCACTATGGGTACTTCACGCTGAAGGTTGTTGGGCAGATCTGAAGACAAATACGCTCGTCAGTAGACTAGTTCATCCTAGAGACGGTGCACTGCCGACCTTGGTCGAGGTTCGCAAGCGAGTTCGGGTCGGCCGAGAGTTGTTGATAATGCCCGCGAAGGATATCCTAGGAAGGAACACGTCACACGTGGGTTTGTGGATGCATTCATGAAGCGTACCCCTGCTGCCATCTATCGGAATAGCGATGAGCTTAATCACAGCCGACCGCCGATTAGAGCTGCAATAACGCACCTTCCGGAACTTGTCCAGGTCCACCACGTACAGTGCACTGCAATACTCAGGCCATTTGAGCATGGGCATGAAAGATCAAATCTCAGACGCACCTGATATGATAAGGGAGGCCTTTGAGGAAGTCTTTCCAGTAACCTGTTTTCCAAAATCTGAAGCCCTCCATGTCGGTGTTGTCATCTCCCATGGGAGTATATCCGTATGGCGCGCCATGCAGGTCCAGGTCCACTAGTTCCTTCAAGTCCGCCCTCACAATCTGGTCCGCGTCCACGAATATCACTTTCTTGAGGTCCATAGGGAACAGAACGTCAAGAAACAAGATTTTATACGCCCAGATGATACGCTGCTTCTCTTTCTGGGCTCGCAGCCAAGAAGGCCACTTGTAGGTAACGAGCTCGTATTGGAAGTTATAAGCAGCGGCGAAATGCGGTATGAATTCCTGGATATATAGACATGATCAGATGTGCATGGCACCAAGCTCACTGACACTCGACTCACGAGGAATGAAGGTGAAAGGAAGTTTTCGATGAACCAAAACTTCACCGTGCTATTGGTGTTGCGGAGGACACTAAGCACCATGATGGACAAGAAACGCTGAGAAGCCAGTTAGGAATTCTGCACAACGACGCCGCGACTATAGCTCCTTACCTCGTATAATAAACCCGAGGCTACAGTGAAGACATTGATCTCCGCCTGTTGGGACACTGCAACTAGATCTGTAGAGGGTGCCGGTTCCGGTCTGAACCAAGACTTAATCCTACGAGGTATCCAGCGTTAGTGAGCGTGACACATATTGCTAAGGCACTGATCGACCTGGATGCAATGCTGTCTAAGAGGCCGTCTGGTTCATCGTCCTCGAAGGTGAGATCCGCGAGGACGTCGTAATGGCCCTTCCCAGGAATTCTAGCCAGCCTTGGATATACGGTCAAGCCCTCAAAGTCCGTTAGTGTGATCTCATCTCCAATCTGCTGGACAGTCGGACTGTCCCATCCTTCGTTGCCGACACTTTCCATCTCAAAGAGTTCCTTCCCGCGCCCTGGCCTGATTTCCAGATGGTAGATTCCTGGCGTTGCTCTAAACTGTAGGTATCCTAGGTTCGCCATTATTTGCGTATCACCGACGGAGGAAGAGTTGTCAGTCTTCAACTGAAGCTGAAGGCCTCTGGGTGGTGAATTGGTCAGAGTATCGCGAGCATGACCTTCGATAACGAGATAGTCCAGCTCGTAGGTGGCTTCTACCACCTCTTCCGAGGATAATCCGTTCAACTGTATATTGTCAAGATCATGGAATGCTTCTCGCGGGCGAGCTAGCCACGCCTTAGGTACGTCCATGCCAAGCGTGTAAATGGGCTGAGTTGGGAGGTCATCGAAGGTAACCATTGCAGGGACCTCGTCGCTACACAACCGTCAGTTGATCATCCTCGAGCTTGACAAATGGCACAAACCCGTTTACGTCGAACACGAGACTAGGAAGAACTTGAAACCTGTAGAACCTCTTCAGGGGAACCTGGCACGCGGTAAGGTAATATGCGAGCGAGACAAGCGATGAAGCATACTTCACGGAATCCGGGCGGGTGAATAATGATCTTGATGAACACGTCTGGAATGGAGGAGAGCCACTGCATGAACTCATTAGTACGGTCAAAGCATCAAACTATCGGCGAGCCGTACCTCTGCTATACTAGACCACTTCTGGGCTGCCTCGCTCAGCGGATCAACCAGGATGGCGATTTGATACAGCGCAGTAGATATGTCACCGCTTTCAAACGAGCTGAGGCAGGATATGATTATTACTCAATGACGGCGAAGAAAACAAGGGGCCTACATACGTGTACGTGTTGTCCAGGAGATTGTAGTTGCGACGTCGAGGTTGAGCGGGGACATTGTAGAGGCCGGACTCGGTGGGTTCGGGCATAGCGATTGTCGAGAGAATAGATGACGCTATGTTCAATATGTCTGCTGATGACACTCTGAATCTCGTTCAGCGATGCATGCATCGGGTTGGTCAGGAGGAAACCTCACCTATCCTTCTGCAGGAAAGAAGGCGTTACATCCGCAAGCGCGGCCAATACAGGGCCCACACGCTTCCGAAGTTCATACGAGGCGAGCGTGCGGAAGTCAGCTGCGTGGAATTCTCCAGCTTTGAAGGGACCGATGAGCTGCACTCGGTCAGTGAGGCACTGGCGAGCATTCGGGCATTGCACTCACTCGACCATTGATCAATACAGCTTGCGCTCCAGCAGATAGGCCCAGTCGGCTTAGAATGGTCTTGCTCGCCTCTGCTGATGTAGTGTGTTGGTCATCCTCGGAATCACTCCGTTCGTCGCCTGCAAGTTCCCCTAAGACATTTTGCGGTGGCGTAGGCACCTGCTGGGCATCTTCTACATCGAACCCGAGAGATCTTAGGAGATCGCTCTTGGGTATGGAAGTATGGTGTTTCAGAAGGAGTTTTCGGAAGGCAGAGGCATGGACAGTATCCTCCGACAGGCCGGAGGCAGCGGATGGATTGTGGAGGAAACCGATACGGGCAGTTCCGTCCTGCGAAGAAATTGGAACCACGCATGGCGAAATCAAGGGACAGACGAACCATAGAGATCAGCGCCTCTCGTGCAAGCGTGAGACCTTCTTCGCTGTCGAAATCAGCGATAATAACCTCAGTAAGCGGTGTCTGTGATTCTGCGGCACTGTCTGTGCCTCTATTAGGTCATGCTTCAGCGTTACGTGTAGAGCGACTCACTAGGATAGACATAAGCCGCTCCCAGCTCCACGTCACGGAATAGCTCATGAAGATTGAAGACACGGATAGCCTCGAACCCGGTTTGGTGAATATAGCGGTTCCTTGTTTGAGCCGTGGTGGGCAAATCGTAAAAGTAGGTGGACATATCCCCTGCGTTCTCGTCGCTGAGCTCCGTGGTGTATATCCTCTGCTGCAGATGGAGCATCTGCTGGCTGATTTCGTTCTGCATGTTACGCAGGAACTCCTACAATCACATCGAGTGAGTGTGTCAACTCCGCAAGGACTATACGGAACCCACATCGTCGATGTCGAAGTGTTTACCGTTGACAAAAGCGTGTCCCGTGGGCGAAGAACTGGCGTCCGCCTGTAAACGTTGCGTATATGCGCGCACTTTGTCCAGAGACGGGCTGTTAACGACCTCCTCGAAGGTCAGAAGCGGTTCCTGTCCTTCAGCTAGCTCGACACCGTTTATCAAAGCCTGAAATTCTTGTCGGACAATATTCCAGTTCACAGTAGGAGTAACCATATCCGAAGGCATGCGAGTTTGTGCATTCTGGGGACACGAATAGCGTTAATTCATCCTGGAATTTCGTACGAGAAAAACTGACCATGCGTATGAATTCTATCGTTTTTGCTCTCCCAACGGTCTGAATGAGATAATAGAATATCTTCGCCATCTTCTCACCTAGAGACGACGGTCTCCATCAACGCCGATTTATCAGAAGAATGGATGAAAAATTTGCCCACCGTCTTCCGTCTCTACCATGGGAACCACACCGAAACGTAGAGGGAAGTTACGATTGATGATGTTCCAGACAGCGTTGCCGATGAAACCATGGCTACTTGTCTTAGACAAGTCGAGGACGAGGACGACGTTATACAGATTGAGCTTCACATTGTGGAATTGTCCTGGATATAGCGGTCGAAGAAGCTGACGGGAATGGTACGGGTGAGGCCGGTGCCTTAAGTCGACGGAGCAAGAAACACACCGTGTTCAAAGATGATGGCCATGACGCGTAACGCGAGTCCTTCTCAAGATCATTCCACCAAACGATCGTGTTGCCACCTTCGAGCCGGTCGCTGGCATCGAAAATACCATCAAGCACATCCTTTTCACCTTGAAGCGAGCCAACGGCGCTGTGGGTCATGAGATCAATCGATTGCTCTGCGGTCAGGCCGAGTGATGTGAGAGAGTGCACAAAGCCGCGTTCCTTGCGCAAAAGACGAAGTAGACTGCCCAAAAGAAAGGAGTATCTCATTGAGCATCGGCATATAAGGAATGGTATATGTTCCTGGTACTTGCGAGAATGGGTTTATGTCCGTCTCCGGTACGGTTTTGCCATTGATCCAAATCATGCTCATGCCGGGCTGAGCACGTGCCATGTTTGCCTGGATTTCCATCGCAACACTCTCGTTCACGTTCACTCTTCGGGAAATCGATGTTGCATAACGAGGGAAGTTCTGAGAAATTTGCTTCAGCGTAGCCAAGGGTTCTTCAGAATCTGCGATGAGCTGGGCGGTCTGGAAGCCGATCTCTGAAGGAGCATGTCAACATGCGGGGCTTGACGATATCGTTAGCATAGACGAGACGCACGCAATAGCTCATCCTCGGTCAGTGGAGAGTTGTTATCCGCGGTGGAGTTCAGAGGGTAGGCTTCCAGCAGTTGCAATATGGGATCTTTAGTCAGCAGCGTACCCTCTGCCTCCTTGATACCCGAATCATCATCTACTGATCCAGATTCTGGGCACGAGCAGTTAGACAAAAGTAATCCCAGGCCCAGACTTGGCTTTACCTTGACCACGCGTTCTGCGGTCATCTATGGCAAGATAGTCCATCTTCTTCAGGTCCAAAGTTACGCCATAACCGGAGAGGTAGGTCTTGTGCAACGTCCGTCCTGACCTGGCATGGACAGGCATGTGGCGGAAAACGTATTCTATCCGATGGTCACGCCCACTTGCAAGGGAAAGCAAGTAAGAATGGAGCTCCCGGAAGTTATCCGAAGCAGGGGAACCGTAGAGGATGGCCGTATGCGGTGGACGCTCAGCAGCAGGACTAACGGAAGGATAGATGTGGTCGAACGCGAGAGTTTTCGGCCTTGACGGTGGTACAAGCCTACAAATACAACGACTTGAATTGGATATTCTTCACCAGTACCGTACATTAGCACGTACGATGTGTTGTTGCTTTGAGCTGGTTCGACAGTCTCGTGTCCAACCAAGCGTACCAATGTCTCCAAATCACACACTGGTACCCCATACCAATCCACCCACGACTGCCCGTCGCACACGGATCCGAGCTGAGACGGCCCGTGCTCGTAGTGCTGATAGTAAGCTTGAATCTTAGGTCCAGAGGCGTGCAATGCGAGGTTCAGCCGGACGGCAGAGGCCAGACCGGACTCGGAGAGATATCCTGCATCAAGAGCTGTTTGAAGTGTCGCTTGGTACGTAGCTTCAGGCGTCATGTCCTGGAATATTATCCTATGTTCAGGGTCGGTGATCGCATCCAGTACTCCGAAGAAGGAATCAGGGCTTTCCGAGTCGATGGATTCGCTGGGGGGGGGTGACAAAGGGTCAACAGGACAGGGAAAACATAACGTGCTGGAGAACTCACAGAATTTCTGCCAATAACGGAGTAGCGGGCCATGACGTCCGCAAGGCTACCCGGACGGACGGCGATGCAAGCACCCTCCCGTTCAGGATACTGAGGGCACATATTGCAGTCTTCCACCTCCGATTACGCGTCCTCATGCTCAGCGAGTAGGTCGTACGTTATAGGCTTCGCGCAAGCCGGGGGTACGTGGAGGAGATTATGACTGGTGCTCAACACAGATCGCCACGTATACCTGGACAGTACACACAACCGCGTGTCGGAGCTGCGTCCGGAGTTATTGCGGGTTCAGCGGGCACAAAATCAAGGCATCCACAGGTGGGAAGAGTGATAGGACGATGATCCAAGAGGTCTAACGACGAAGCGACCAGTCAAATGAAAGGATAGAAATAATGTGCAAGGGCAATGTCTGTCTATGTGTTTGAAATTCGGAGGCGGTGCTAAAGCCTGAGTTGCGCGCTTTTATTCAAGACTCAATGGTAACCACGATCGTTCGCCTCATAGTCTATGCATGCGTTCATCGTAGACACGACCGTGGCCTTCCAAGCCTTACGTATATCCCCATTTCTCTATAGATGTGCAATATGCGCGGGTTGGAGTTTGATACAACGGTGGTGTTACAACAGAGTCCGTAAAGATAGCACTCAGTAGGCGCGGTATTGATACACCGGAGGCACGACCTCCGGAACTACTTGTCCTCGTGTGCAAGAAACTCGAACGCCTCCATCGAGTTCCTGTTCAAGCCCGGGCAGGTTAGGCAGCGACCGCTCTCGGGCTTTGTGGATGTTACGCCGCAGCCGGCTGGGATCTTGCATCCGGATGACGGATGCCTGTCTGGTAGGCAACGGAGTGCGATCCCGATGCGCTAGGGTAGGCCTTTCCACTGGAGAATCGTATGCAAGCGTACTGTCGGATGACCGATAGGCAACTCCCCCGTAGGCGCTTGAATGCGTTGGATACGAACGGTGTCGCTCAGTTTCGACGGGAGATGCAAACAGTTTTAAAGGTGATGACTCGGCTGGCGAATGGAACGGATTGGTCCAATAAGTTCCCGAAGGAGAATTGGATGTAGAGTAAATTATGCTGTTCCGGCTGTATCGATCCCCAGGGCTAACTGAGACAGGACTGGAGTGTATCGGGAGGAGTGAATCAGGTCCATATCCTGGTGAATAGAAAGAAGCGTCTGTCCAAGGCCTCGATCAGGTTCATTTATGCAGGGCACAATCCGAGTATACTTACCGGACAAACTGCGAGCCTTCTCAAATGGTGTGGGAGACATGAGCCGTTTTCGTCTATTACGCCGCCAGGCAAATACGAGCACGGCGACCAGACAGCTCAGCGCCAATAATGCTCCGATGACGATTCCTGCTACATCCCCTAGAAGCGAGGAGAAGGGGTCAAATAACGTCCGTCAAGATAAGACTCAGAAGTCACCTTTAGATATGCCGTCGGATTTGCCTCCATCACCGTTATTATTGTTGTTATGTTTTGATCTATTGTTGCTGTTGTTCTGGTTGTTGTTGCCGGTGTTAGAGGAGCTTGCGGAAACTGTGCTGGCAGCATCTGCAGCGGTCCCTGACCCTGCCATCCCAGCCACGATCGCTGCGGGCGATGGTGTATACTCCAGATAATCAAGAAAGAAGGGGCTATTGCCGCCTGTCTCAGAGGTGATCACCAGAGTGTGCTCGCCATCCTGCAATTGGGGGGAACGAAAGAACATCTGCTGGAACAGAGGGTGTCCGGTTTTTGCCACATTGTTGGGCGTCCCTGCCGCTCCGTCAAGCGAATAGGTGGATTTACTCCCCCCCGGGGCGATGGAACCAAAGACGGCTATGCCAGTGCCTGCAATGAACAGGTTTGTGAGTTGTCCCGGACGCCATTCGTATCAGCGACGCACCGTTGAACGTGAATTGAATAGTCGAGCCAGCATTTCCTGTGAAATGACTAGTGGAATTGAATCTGCGGATAGTCCATCTGCATCAGCAATCGGCTACATGTTGAAGCGTGCTGAAAACACTCACTCGGCCTGCACATTTGACCTGCTGTTCCAAGGACCTCTATAGACCAGTCTCGGGTCGGTATCGTCGACCATTATCTCGAAAAGAGCGGAATTGCTGGCCATAGCAGCGGATTACGAAGCAAAAGAACGAGAAGTTTTTGGAGAACGTCGAAGAGGGTCAATTGCGACGACACCATCCTGCAAATATAAGGGACCGCCGCAGCGATCCTGGGCAGTGGTACCTGGAAAAGGTCCATATTCGTGCTGGGAGTGGTTGTCCAGTAGACGACCTGCGTCTTTCTGATTGACGATCTCGAAAGGGGGGAGAATCCACGAAGAAGCTCCGCCAAAATAGACTCCGAGGAAGCCCCGACTCCGACAGTGCCTCCTCGGCGTAGTCGCCCGAACATAAATAAGTACGCTAATGGATGCGATACCACTAGAGAAATCATAACGAACATGTCATGCATCAACTCGAAGGATAAGTTACTTTGACGTCGAGCGCAAGACCTTTGGCAGGACGACGTAGCTAGCCGTGTGACCACAACTCCATACGGGCACGTCGGGGAAACCTTACCCCATAGCAACAATTGAACAGTTAAGAGTAAAGCGGGCGTGCGGAGGATATACGTAGTAGGCCGTCCGAGTGGTCAAAGAGTCCGAGATATCGATGCTAGATGCTACGGGGTATCATGAGCTTGTTTCTCGAGACGATCATGCCCGAAGCCAGATGTACAAAATAGTCCGAAGTACGTAATACGTACTATACGAGCGTCCTTGTGACTTTCTGATCGTGTGCACAATGAAGAAACAATCGCGCGTCATCGACGGCCCAGCGCGAGATAGACTTTGCGGTGATGAATGCCTAATACTCCCCATAGGCCGGGGGGACCGAGCCCGCAGTTGCAGAAGTGAGACCTGTACCAGCTCGCGAAACCGGTGTTATTCGGATTCCAGCGTCTTGGTGCTGGTGCGGTGGTCGATGGGAGATGGTCTGCGGGTATGAACGTTCCGCCTTCTGACTTGGTCCATTGCCTGCTCTAAGGGACATGGGGACGTCGCTTCCCACGGTGAATTCCTGCGGAAGGTTCACTTCCAGGCTTTCAGCGGACGTTGACGCACGTTGGACATAAAGGTCGAGATCAAGCTGAGACTCGAAGCTATGTCCCGAGGATGATGACACAACCCTCGATTCATACGATGAACTGGCGTTAGGTCGCTGAAAGATGGACAAGCTTTCAGGCTTGTCGCGTCGTACTACTGTGGTTGGAGGGACGTAAGGTGTCACGTTGGCGAAAGGAGTGATGGTGAAGTCTCGAGCCCTATAGCTCGGGGGAAACTCTTGCTGGACGATTGGGGCTATCCGAGCTTCAGCTCGAGCATAAAGACTTTTGCGGCACAAGACTCACGAGGGGAATACAGGAGACCATCCTTCATTGACGGATCTTCCTGGACTCTGCGAACTCTGTATCGCCTCCAGTAGCAGAGTGCAAGCGCCGCAAGCGACACGATTGCCAATCCCGACAATAATGCCCCCACGATAACCGCGGCACGAGGAGAATGGTTGGCGTTCGGCGGAGGACGGGTAGTGGTGAAGGTTATATAATCCAGTAAGAAGTCGCCGCCGGATTGGTAGCTGACGTTGAGCTGATGAGAACCTTCTACAAGCGGAGGGGACTGATAGAATATGTGACGTTGCAAAGAGTGACCATCGGAGACATTCGGGGCACAATACAAGGCCCATTCTCCTGTCCAGTTGTTTCCAGCCGTATTATGGCCTCCATCGATCACGTACATCGAGGATGCTGGACCGTTCACAGCGTCCCATGGTGGCACCGTACCATATACAGTGACAGATGTACCTAACAACGAACGAGTGAGATCAATAACATCGGCTGGTAGATTGGTTGTACCCATGAACCTCACAACGGCATACGCGCCCGCGTGAGCCCGATGAATAGTGTTATTTAGCGCACCCGGTGAAGGCGCTGCGAGAAAGAAGTATTGAGCAGGTTGTGATTGCGTATACTAGTAGGGTCATTCGCACCAGAAGTATTCCATTCGCCATAGAATCTGATGCCATGCGCCTCACTTTCAGATGCAGCATCGTCGATAGTGACAGTGTAAAGAGGGGACATTGCCAGCAATTTGCCAGAACAGATGTGCTATACGAGAATCGGAGCGTCACCAGGACATGCGGGGCGAGAAGAAACTCGGCGGCAGCTTTGTGAGCTGCTTTTCCCTCTAGCTTCGTGAGAGTCGGATGATGTGTAGTGAAGGTCCGGAATAGTATCTGGTGATCGCACCGCGAACATCACAAAAGGAGCATGGGCGCTGATTTCTATCATCCATCCTATGACATTCCGAGGGTGACCGATTCCATATAATGGTGTCCAGTTGCGTCCGAGGCTGATGGGAATCACGAAAACCGTCCAGAAGCAACGTCCCAGTCGGTTTGGGACATGTTATGGCCGTCCTTTGCCCGACTGTAGTAATCACGGAGATCCGAAGTAGGAGTGCCATGTCGTGCTGCTACACCGCCCTACCGAGACGAGGATATACTGGGCTGCGCCGCCATCGCCGCGCTGAATCACCACAGTGTCATTGAGAGCCGATGGGTGCAATTCGTATAGAGATTGACTCCGAGCTGAAAAACAGAGTCAGGTGCACTCTGGTGCACTCGCTCGAACTCGGTTGTGTACGTTACGGGCACGTGATCGAAGGGCGTCTCAACTGGCGCGACGCGTTGAGGTGAACCGCGATTACCGCCTTACCCATACTATCCGGCCAGCGCACTGCTCGTAGCTTAGGCTTAGCCAGTGCACGACTCAGAGCCTGTTGGCCGCCATGGGGGACTCGTTTGACCTGCAGGAAGAGCTACAAGGGTTACATGATGTCTCCTCTTTTCAGATCAATCAGGAGCATGACATCCCGTCCATGGATGCCCGCTCAATAAGCTCCTTACTGGAGAGTACGTCATGACTCTATGCTGTCTGGTACGAGCTTACCATGTCCAGGAGCGGTGGAGGCGGTTGCCGAGGAATCAAACGCGATCACAAGAGGAGACATCTTCGACGTGTACTGCAGCCTTCTGAAGTATTCAGATAGTCTACAAGGGCTCGTTATGAGCAAGATCCTTGATTCCGTCTCGTCTGGTCTAGCCGCGCAAACCGAGACGACTACTCATGTGTTGGAGAGCGGAGACCAAGAATCCATCAGGGAGCAGAAGAAGGCCATCGAGATGTACGCGTTCCTTCTCCAGTGGTTCGTGATCGCAGCGGAGAAGGTTAAGAAAGGAGGCGAAGATGAGGTTGCGGTACCTGCCGCGAAACCTAGGAGGGGGCGAGGAGGCGCTAGAGCAGCCGCGTCGAGGAAACAAACATCCACGGCCTGGACATGGGAGAGCCAAATCCCCGCGACCCTTGCCTTGATTAGCAAAGTCCTTCGCCTGAGCTCGCCGAGGATATGGACGACGACGGCAGAGCGCGATACGTTTATTAGGTATGCTTCGCAAATCTTGTCCTCCCTTGCCGTAGTTGACTTACGCTGTACCTTCAGCTGCATTACACGACCTGCTTACCACGTTACCGAAAATGAACAGTACATGAAGGCTCAGAACATCAAACTCGGCGTCTATAAGGTCATTTGCCTCGCTGTTAAGCACCACGGACACGCTCTTGCGGCCCAGATCAGCATCATGCAATCCCTGCAATACTACGAACATCTCTCCGAGCCCATGGCAGAGTGTCTCGCGGTTCTCGCTAAAGAATTCGACCACTCTCAACTTGGCGACGAGGTCCTGCGAGAGATCGCTGGGAAGACCTTCAACGCGCAGGACACAAAGGGGCCCAGAGCCTTCTCTCGTTTCCTTACTCGCTTCTCCGAACTGGCGCCTCGATCGGTCCTCAAGCAGATAAGTCTTCTATTGAACCATCTAGATTCCGAGGTATGTGACTGGTTCACACATGCCTAAGTAGCCTGTTAACGAGAGAATTGCAGTCTTACCCTATGCGCATGGCTATAGTCGAAGTTATGGGAGCCCTCGTAAAGGAGCTGGCCACGTCATCCGAGATGGACAACGATCAAGCCCACGCCACGAAGCAATTGAATGGCCTATACGATATGCTCCTTGAACGTACGCTCGATCTATCATCCTACGTCCGAGCCAAGGTATTCGCGGTGCTCAATAGGCTGTGCGATCTTCCTGTCAAATTTCCTAAGCAGCGCCTTGCTGTGACACAAGCAGCTATTGACGCGCTCCAGGACAAGGCTGCGACCGTTAGGAAGGCAGCGATTGGGCTCTTAGTGAAGCTCATTGTCACACATCCCTATGGCTTGATGCACGGTGGTCTGCTGGGTTTGGATGAGTGGGAGCAGAGATACAAGGAGGTCACGGAGGAGCTCAAGAAGGTCGAAGAGGTGGTGGGCAAGGCCGTGGAGCGAGAAGATGGCACCCCTGAAGGCGATAACGAAGCAGGTCCCGCCGAAGAGGAGGAGGAAGAAGAAGAAGAAGAAGAGGGAGACGGTGGGGATTCTGGGGCCAAGAGGTATGTGACTGATTAACAGCAAGCGTTCTCGGACCCCAGTGACGCCTATACGTAGGTCCCGCAAGAAGAAATCGGATGATGATATGGATGTGGATGAAGACGAGGACACCGAGATCGAAGGGGACGATAGTGATGCTGAGGCTGCGCGCCAGAGCCAGAAATACAAACGGAAGAGAAAATCCAAGCCGCGAAAATCGGAGCTCGACATGACGGCTCTGACGAATGAGCAGGCCGCTCTCGCCGCCCTCGAGAGTAACCAACTGCTCCACCTCAGGCTTCGCAAAAAGTACTATGCCGAGGCGTTGAACTTCATCCGGACTATCGAAAATGGAATGGAGGACATGGAGCGCCTCCTTGGCTCGAAGAACAAGCTCGAAGTGCTCGAGGCAATCGATTTCTTCCGGGTCGCACATGAATATCAGTTCGATAGCGCTCAGGTAAATGTCTCCGATTCAGACCGTCCTGCTGATACGGTAACTGATCCTCATTTCAGCGTGGTATCCAACGAATGTTGCATCTCGTCTGGCAAAAGGACGAGAACGCCACTTCGGAGGATGGTAAAGAGGTCAAAGGTGTGCGAGCGCGAGTACTTGAGTGCTACCGGAGCCTCTACTTTGATCCCTTACCGGATATGGAGCCTAAGCACCAGGTCAATCGTATCGCCAAGAACATGATTGAGTTGGTCGCGACCTCAATGCGCGTTGGACTTTGCTGAAGAATACTGCTCGACAGGTTGACTTACGATGCGACATTAGCGGAGCTCACCAGCTTAGAAGAGATGATCCGTATCATGATGGATGAGGGACAGATCCACCAAGATGTTATTTCCAAGCTGTGGCAAGTCTATAGTGAGTATTCATGTCAAGATTCCTGCAGACGTACCTCTAATCGACCATTGAAGGCTCCGACAAACCTTTACCCAAAGCTCAGCGGAGAGGGGCCATTATCCTCTTGGGTATGATGGCATTGGCGAGGCGTGACGTGGTCACAGATCGCGTTGATACTCTTCTGAAAATTGGCCTCGGACCCCTGGGAAGAGTGTGTCTATCGTCTACGTCGGCTAAGATATATGGTGCTCATGCCTGCCCCTTAGGCCGATTTGACGCTTGCACGCTACACCTGCGTTGCACTGCAGCGCTTGAACGGTAGCGCGAAGAAAGTCAAAGGTTTGTACGATCCCTCGAAATTGGGTCATGCAACAGGGCTAAACACCTTCCAGGCTCGTTACTCGACAAAACGCTCAGAATAGAAATGGACAGTCCGATATTTCGTAAATTATTGGATATGGTTGAACATCCGTGCCGATCAAAGGAGTGGTTTGCTTTGGCTGAGCAAGCTATCAACACCGTTTATGCTCTCGGCGATCATCCTGATCAGTTCTGTGATACCCTCATCAAGGATCTGACCAGGAGAGCGTTCACGCCGCGAACACCAGCTCAAAGAGCAGAATCTGCTGAGAAGGATCCGGATGCTATGGACGAGGACGCACCGGAGGGCACTCGAGACCCGAGCATGACACAAGATCCCGTAGCAGAAGGCTCGAAGGATTGCGGTGACGCGTTCCAACTCAGCCAATTGCTGTTTATCGTCGGCCATGTCGCCATCAAGCACATTGTTTACCTTGAGCTCGTCGAACGCGAGTGGAAGAGGCAGAAGGACGAGAAAGCTATGGGTGAGTAGAATACTGCGTTTTGAAAGCCTCCTTTGAACTCCATGCAACAGCCGAGAAGCTTGCCAAAGGTACCGATGCTCAGGCTCGCACCTCAAAGGACAAGGACGGTGAGGAACTTGACCAGGTGGTCGGCAATGCGGAGGACGAGATCGGCGACCGCATCGCAGCTGTTCGAGAAACTGAGCTTCTCTACGGGCCGGAATCCTTGCTAGCTGTATATGGTCCGATGATTGTTCACATCTGTGGCAGTCCTCATAAGTTCAAGGTCAATGACTTGGTCACTTTTCCCGGACAATTTCTGATGGTTCATAACAGAATCGCACATTACGTGCTGCCGCGACGCTAGCCTTTAGCAAGTTCCTTTGCGTTAGCTCGCAGTTCTGCGACCAACACCATCGCTTGTTGTTCAAGATTTTGGAGACGTCTAAGGATGCGAACATACGCAGCAACATCGTTATCGCATTGGGCGACGTCGCTGTGTCGTTCAGCACGATCATCGACGAAAATAGCAACGAGCTATACAAGGGACTCTCAGATCGAGACCTTGTTGTCAAGAAGAATACGTTAATGGTTCTTACGCACCTCATTCTGAATGGAATGATCAAAGTGAAAGGGCAGCTCGGCGAGATGGCGAAATGCCTTGAAGACGAGGAAGAGCGCATCTCCGACCTGGCGAAGCTCTTCTTCAGCGAACTTTCGACGAAGGAAAACGCAATCTACAATAACCTTCCTGATGGTGCGACTTTCGCTTTTCCTCTTACGGCGACGGCAAATAGAACTCATGCGCGATACAGTCATCAGTCACCTGTCCGTAGGAGAGCATGCTGTAGACGAAGAAGTATTCCAAAGCACGATGAAGTACATCTTCACGTTCATAGAGAAGGTGAGCTGGTATGGAGGTCGTCGGCCGGAGAGTGTTTAAGAAACGCCACTTCAGGAACGACAAGCCGAGAATATTGTCGACAAACTATGCCAGAGATTCAGACTGTCAGAGGACCCTCGACAATGGCGCGACATCGCATACTGCCTGTCTCTGTTGCCCTTCAAATCCGAACGCTCTGTCAAGAAGCTCATCGAGGGTCTGCAATTCTATCGTGACAAGCTGCACGAGCCGGCCGTGTACGATCGTTTCACCGAAATTCTCGCCAAGGTACTATGCGCAGCGAGTCTTGTGATATGTTCGTTCACATCATATCCAGGCACGCGCGAACAAATCCAAGGACAAACCGGATCAAGAGCTCAACGAGTTCGAGAAGGTTCGCCGGCATCCCAGCACTTTGTTCCCGCGTATCTAATGTCTAATGCAGATACTTGACGAGCACCGTCAACAAGGCCAGGAGGATCAGGCGCTTGAGAAACGTGCGGAGGGCAAGAAGCGCAAAGCTGCGAAGAAGCAACAAGCCACCCGACGATGTAAGTCGTCCCCGTTGCCATGCCCCGAACTCCGACTCCGAGATGGGCGACATCTGATGGCTATTGGCAGCGACGCGCAAGAAGGCACAGGAAGAGCAGGAAGATATGTACCAATCCGATTAGACCAGAAATCTTCTCACATACCTATCATCTCCCCGTATCAGCAGTCCTTTGCTTCAGGCTGAGCCTGTCGCGTTGTTGTTGTATTAGCACCATGTACATTCCACCATAATATTTTACAGTAAACATCCAGGTAGTCTAAGGACAAGTAACTTATGACGACGGAAAGTCCAAAGAAGTGAGTGTGTAACGACTTCTAACCAGAGTCGTGAGGGAGAGAGCAAAGAAATGGAGCCAAACGAGTGTGATAGGCACCGAGAGCCCAGATAGCAGGGTACAATTCAATAGTAAGGAGTGTGCGTCGAAGGCGAAAGCCGTTCGAAAGGCAATAAATATGGGTAAGACCACCACCGCAGCGCGGAGAATGTGAGCCGATAGTTGCTCAAGCCTTCCAGGAACGGAAAGGAGTGGCGCAGTCCTCCGCCGAAGACCGGCACCAGGAGAGAACAGGGCATGCTGGACAAGCCAAGGTTCGCTCGGCGACTTGAGAGATTGACCGATGCCCTACAAAAGGATCACGGTCATTCTATCTTCTCCTTCGTCTCGGCCTGCTCGGACTTGGGCTTGAACCGCTCGCCGCCTTCTCCTCCTCGCATGATCGCTTTCATGAATGAGAAGAATCGCTCGGCGTATTCATCTGGCGGCACAGGGCTAATCTTGTGCTAAAATTCCACATTCATATGAGCGCTCCATGATCATCAGTGCGACGGTGAGGTAACATACCCTATCGTCTTTCAGCCCTTTCCATAATCCTTCCAGTTTCTTCTTTGTGTTCCATGGAGTCAGGATATCGATCACACCAAGATAATAAATCGTGTCCATCGGCTCATTCGATTCGTCCGTAGCGCGATAGCCACCTTCATCTTGGTAGAATACGAAGTGCTCGCGCTCATTCCGATCAGAGTCAGGCAGTGGGATTTCGCCGTCCAGGTGCTTAAGGTCCGAGCAACGCATTGCTCTACGCATCGCCATGGCCTCCTCGGAGTATGCACCCTTGACTTGCGTGGCCTTGCGCTTCAAATGCGGAACATCGGGCTGTCATCACAATGGTCAGCGGACTTCAGCCTGAGACGGGGTCCGTGGTGCTCACCGAGAACACTCTCAACGTATTCCTCCGTACGTTGTCCTTGTTCCCCCTCCTCATGTTATGGATCCCCACCAGCAAGCTGTAATCCATGACGTTCACTCGCTTCAACAACTCCTTATCCCTCCGAAGCTGCTCCTCCAACAGCGCCCGCTTCTCCGGCCCCAGCTCCAACCAACGACCCCGATTAATCCAATTCAAATCCTTCAGGACCGCCCGCGGCTTCTCCTTGGCCAGCTCCTCGGGATACTCCCGGCCAACGGTGCTGCCCTTCAGATCATACGTTTCGTGAATGTCCTTGTGCGGCGGGAAAAGGTTGTTCATGATCACGAAGTGGATCTTCTTTCCCCGGGGCAGCTTGACCCGATGTAGCCCATAGAAGCGAGAAATGAGCGTATGGGGGTTCTCCTTCACGTGGTGGTAGTACTCTTTCAAGATCGACCGGAGGAACTTGTGTTCGGAGTGGTGTATCGTCTTGATGATGAACCGATAATCACGCGAGAAGTAGAAAAAGGAGCCGGATTTGCCCGGCGAACCGAGCTCTGAAAGGATGTATTTGGCGGTGAGAGAAACGAGGTAGTCGGACGGGTCGAGTTGGAAGTAATCCTCTCGGAGTTCACGGAAGACCCAGGGCGCGTAATCCTTGAATTTGAAGTCATATTTGGCGGAGGGAGTGAGCTCGTTACCGATGCTGATGAATCATGAGCAAGAGACATCGCACATGGAGGTCGTGCTGCACTCACATATCGAACGAGTACTTATGGCAGGCAGTGAAGTCATCGGCCGTGAGAGGCCGTTTGATCTTCGCCTGACACCTCGAGACCTGCAGGATTGGACGTAATCAGCACGACCGCGCCCACATCGCATGCCATCCGCTACTCACCGCTATTCGAATGCCGGTCAACATGTTGTACATCAACACGTAGTTGACGTGGTCCTCCCCGATCAGGTTCCCCACCAGCACCTTAGTCTCGTCCTTGCTCATGCTCCGCGTTAGCGCTGCCTCCGCCTCCTTTTGCGCCTTTTCTCGCTTGGTCTGCCTCTCCAACCTGATCTGCTCAGCCTGGCGCTCGATATCGTTCGCCAGCTCCCCATCACTATCGGGATCTTCCACGTAACCAAGCCCCATGCCCGAGGTACTGACCGCATGTGAACCACCCTGGGCAAGGCGGAGAGGTTTGGAATGTGGTGAACCCGTGGTGTTGCGCCTGCGGGGGGATGCGCGATGGGTTGAAAGGGGAGGTGGCTGCAGGTAACCGTCGGTGGAGAGATGGGCCGACGTCCGGCCTTGCACGCCGCTGCTGCTGCCCACCTGCGAGTCTTCTGTCGGCGGCGTACGCGTGTCGAAGCTGCCCGTGGTGGTATGAATGGTGGCTGGGCCCCCTCCTGAAGATACGGTGCTGATGGAAGCCTCGGTCTCGGTCGCGGCGCGGTGCAAGAGCGAAGCGCCCGGCGCCGAAGAGGCAGCGTGTCGAGGCAGGTATCGCGCCGATCGGACATTGCCGGCACTTTCTCGCGAATCGACGGACGACGTGCGCTCGACGGGGATGTCGAAGGTCACCGGTCTCGTCGTTGAGAGAATGCTCTTCGGGGGCGGCGTCGGCGGCACATCGTCCTCAGGTACCATCCTGCCTGCCGCCTCTGGCTTTTCAGCGCTCCGCTCTGCCAGATGACCATACTCCTTCTCCTTCTCGAGCGTGTCCTCGAATGTATGTACGCTTGCCGGGGGGCTAGGCGGTGGCGGACCGGCCATGCCGACGACCGTCGTCGGCGGACTCATGGGCGGTTCGTGGGCACGCACCGCAGGGATGGTGCGGCCAATCCTGCTGATGATGTTCTCCGAAGGCGCAGAGGAGGCGACGGCGACGGTGTCTCGGGTGACCTTGACGATGTGAACCTCGCCTGTATGCGCTAGCGCGTGGATGGGGTTGACGGCGTCCATGCTGTCGTCGTGGGCGCGCTCCTTGCCCTTCGCGCTATCGTTCGCCGTCCTTCGGCGCAGGGAAGACGTCCGCGACGAGGGTGGTGAGGGGGATTGCTGCGGGGCCCCGTCGACGGGAAAGGCAGAGGGCGCCTGGGAAGTGCGGGTGGAGGAGGTCGACACCCGGCCGAGTAGCTCGTTGTTGTTCGTCAAAGACATGGGGCTCGCGACGACGGTCGACATCGTTGATGCGTTGGAATTGTTGAGTGCAATAATGTTGGTTATTGTGCGGCGGGCTAGGCTTCCATGGACTGGGGGACTGACAGGGAACGAGGAGAGGGTTAAGTACAAAAGTCACGCTCGTGACGGATAACCCGGACGTGGCTATATTCCGCTACCGGCGGCCGATCCTCCGCGCCGTTATTCCGCCTTCCGCCTCCCGCCTCCTCCTTCACTACACCCGCGATACGTACCAGATCGAAAACGAAATGCTAATCACAAACCACTCCTGTTTCAATACATGTCGACAGTAACAAAGCACGCGATACACCAAGTGATCTCAGTCCGCCTCTACCTCCGCACTCCGCCCGCATCTAATTCGTTTGTGCGCCCACGGCCTGTGACATGACAACCATTAACGTTCGTCCTTCTTTCACAGCCCATCGCGAAGGTTATGACGCCAACGGCGCCACAAAGACGTTGTGGCCCACGCCTTGACGTGCCAGGCACAACGCAGACGCGAGCCAAATAACGGTACAGACACTCACCAATCTCTTTAAGTGCTCCATGAACACTTGCAAGCTCACGTCGTCCGTGAAGATGGCTTGGCCTGCACCAGCGCCAGCAGTGCCGTACATGCTCGCGCTCATGTGCGTCGTACTCGGGTTAAGCTTGCTCAGCAAGAACCGGGCCTGCGATCCGCCCTGGTCACAGACGATATATCGCGGAATCGGGAACCGGTCCGCAAGGAGGTCCTATGGCCATGCATCAGCATATCCACCTGAAAAGCCACCGAGGGAGCATACCTGAGCGTCGGCCACGGGCGCCTCGAGGAGCTCCTTGAAGTTTTCATAGCCCTCCTGATCCTGGTAACCCGCTTTTCGCCACTGAGCAATCATCTCACCGTGGAAGATCAGAATGTGGAAGAACGTGTCCAATAGTAGGATGACGTCGGGCTTGATGGATACTGAGTCGAGCAATACGGGTTGCGCCGGCACGTCGAACGTGTACGACATGAGCGTCGGTTGAATCATGATCAACGAATTGTTCACATCCTCCTCGTTCAATATATGTCTATCCCATCCGTCGTTAAGCGTCTTGCTGGCGGTACGGTGTGCGAAATCGCTCACCTATAGAACGCAGTCTCGTCAGGACTGTTGTTGAACACCTGCAAAAACTGGCTTCGTCGGAGATGGAACATGAACTGCGGATAAATCGAGAAGTTGTCCGACAACCTGAAGCTCGTAGGGTCCTCCTTCCTGTAGTCCGCGAACTTCTGGCAGAGGCGAATCAACATCCTGTCGAGCCACCTGAGCACATCGGGCGAGTCGTCGATCTCCGCCTTGAACACCGCAATGCGCGCCATCAACACCGCCGCCGCCTCTTGGTCGAACGACGCAGCAATCGAGGGCGAGCCGGCCTCAGCAAAGTTGCGCGCGATTGTCGTCACCCGCAGCCTGTTCTGGCCCGACGCATGTTGGTAGTGCGTCACGAACTGAACGAGCCCACGCGAGCCGGGCTGGAGCGCCTGGCCAGCGGGCGTGACGACCTCGAAGTAGACCGCGGCCGCCGTGCGTGGGTTGAGCACGTTGACCTTCCACGCCGATGTCTGCCCGATGCCGATCTCGGTCTCGCCGACGCAAGGCGACTTTTTGCCAGCGGAGATGGCGTGAGCGATTAAGCCGGACACCTTGAGCTCTTTCGTTGTCTACAACTGTCGTCAGACAGAACTCTACGAACAGAACCAACAACCAAAACACACCTGGACATCGAACGTAGCGTTGAAGCCCATCTGGAGCTGTCCTTGCTCGTCCTTGTTGAACAACCTCAAGAAGCTCTGCTTGAAGATACTCGTCGCGAATGAATCGCTGAGCACAATCACGCCGTTCGTGCTGTTCGGGAGTGCCTTCATCTCCAGCAAACCGACCTGGTCTAAGCAGCCCGCGAAGAGGTCGACCGCATGCCCGTTGTTGCTCACGCGCTTAGCGAGACCCTCGTAGAACTTGAGAGCACGCTTATAGTGCTTGGCAGTGTCGCGGTCGATGTCGTGGTGGGAGCGAATGGGTTCCTTGAGCTCGTTGCTGACAACCATGCCAGGGCCCTCGGTCGCTGGCCCGCCGGCGAAGAGCATGATACGCGCGCCGGTGTTTGGGAACGTCGTCTCGAGCAAGCCGACGGCGACGCTGAGCGCGACACCCGTGCAACGCAATGGGCGCTTATCGCTCGCCACAGGCCAAGGGTCGCGCGCGAGCGCCTCGAGGATACCGGTCAGCTGCAGCTCGCACTCGGAGACGGGGAGGAGGAAGCGCGCGGCGCCAAAGTTTTGCTGGGGCATCGGCTGTCCGGGACGTGGCGCGGCGCGGTTGGCGGAGGAGAGACCGAGCATGTCCTGGATTTGCTTCGGCGAGTAATCCTTCGCGCCGCGGAAGACGTAAGACTTGGAGCATTCGGCATAACCCAATTCGTGCACTTGGGCCTATGGTCGTGTGAGAGAGTCTCTCATCGCAGATATGCAGTTCAGCGCACCATGGTACCGAAGGTGATGAGACCGACGAGGGCGTAGGGCGGGATGAGAGACAGGCTGACGACGAGCGCATCGCGGAGCGCCTTGAGGTCATCCGGATCCTCGAGACAGGTGTCGACGACGAAGAGGAAGATCGGCGGAACCTGCGCCGGGCGTGCAAGCGTATATTCTATGGTCGTGTACTTCGGGAGGAGCTCGGCGGGGAGGTTGGTGTTCGAAATGTCCTTGTAGTGCGGCGGGAATGAGTTGCGTTGGAGACAGAACGGACATATCCAAAGCTTTCCCCGAATATCAATTTGGCTGAACAGTACGTTATACGTTATGCCGTGGCGGGGTGTGGAGGACGGGATGTTCGTACCAGTATGGATTGAGGACGGCACGACAGGGCGGCTTGCACGTCACGGGCTCATACATAACCGGCGGGAGATCCTCGCGCTGCTTGAGCGGCGTGTACAACGCCGAGATGGGTACCACCGTCCGTGTTGCCTCTATGCGCGACGACGGCCATACGTTCCACGACAGCCTTACGCCTGTTTGTCCGTCCGGCCGCTATCAATACGAGACCATCTGCGAATGATGGACGAGTACTCGCCGTCGCGCTCCTCGACATCTTCAAAGTTGAGCATGGCAGTAGTCGTATATTATCCGTCGTTGCTTGCCGGTCAACGAGTCTGCGTCCTTTTTTGTAGTATGAGCTTGAGTCGACGAACAATCCGAGCTGGCGTGGCGAATTCGAGGACCACGTTGGTATGAAGTCGGACCCCTGTGGGAGAACAGTGATGCATTTGCATTGCCTCGGGGGTCCGATTTTGATTAGACTAGCCTCTGCCTCCGCTAAAAAATCTGCTGACTACAACATCCTCAAGAGTTGGGACCGTCCTAGAGGCGGGCACTCTTTGCGAACGACCACCACTTGCTCAGTGACTACCATGGAGTTTGTACCGGGCCCAGCTGTTCATCGCGTGCTTTGCGCCGACTGTGGTGCGCCCTCAGCAAGCTTATGCACGCCCTGTGACTGACAGTGATCATAGGAACACCCATTGTACCGAATTCTGCCAATCTTTGTGTTGCATGCTTGAGGAATAGGTACGTTCATTACATCGACACGTTTTCCAATGCTTAGGCACGTCTGATCAGTGTCGACATCACCGAAGGGATACCCAAACAATGTGAGCCGGCCTGACGTACCGCGCAGTGCAATCATATCTAACGACTCATGCAGCATCTCTGACCTTCTGCCGGAATTGCGAGCGCTTCTCATCACCTCCCAACGCGTGGATAATAGCACAACCGGAATCGCAAGAGCTCCTTGCATTATGCCTCAGGCGGATAAAGGGACTTAACAAGGTCCGATTGACCGACGCCCACTTCATCTGGACGGAGCCGCACTCTCGGAGGTTACGAGTATCGCTCACCATACAGAAGGAGGTGAGTCTGCCTTTGTTATACGTTGAATCCCCCGTGCCCATATGCCGTATAGGTCCTTACTGCGACCATCCTTGAACAAATCTTCGAAATCGAGTACCTCGTGCAAAATGCCCAATGTCCGGATTGTGCCCGCCTCGCCGCCAAGAACACCTGGAAGGCTGTTGTCCAAGTTCGGCAAAAAGTCCCGCACAAACGCACCTTCCTCTTCCTGGAGCAACTCATCCTCAAGCACGGTGCCCAAAAGGACACCATCTCCGTGAAGGAGACCCGCGACGGTCTCGACTTTTTCTACAGCCAACGCAGTCACGCGATCAAGATGACCGAGTTCCTCACCAGCGTTGTACCTGTTCGTTCCAAGTCATCCGAGCAGCTCATCTCCAAAGACACGCACTCCAACACCGCCAACTACAAGTTCACCTACTCTGTCGAGATTGCGCCCGTCTGCAAGGACGACCTGGTCTGCCTCCCTCCCAAACTCGCGCGCCAACTCGCGAACATATCCCCCCTCGTTCTCTGCACCCGCGTCGGTAACTCGCTCCACCTCGCAGACCCCCAGACGCTCGCTGTCTCTGAGCTTGCCGCGCCAATATACTGGCGCACGCCATTCGACAGCCTCGCTGGTGTGACTGATCTTGTCGAGTTCACCGTTCTCGACGTCGAGCCCTCCGGTCCCACGCGCGGCAAGTGGGTTCTCGCTGACGCGCAGGTCGCCCTCGCTGGCGCATTCCGCTCGCATGCCGAGGATGCCGACGAAGACGCGATGGCGCTCGACGACGATCACGAGCTTGTAGCAGGCCAGAACCAGATCTTCCATACGCGCACTCACCTAGGTGCGATCCTCCAGCCTGGCGATACTGCTCTTGGCTACTGGCTTTCGCATGCCAACTTCAACTCGGACGACTTCTCGGCGCTGCCTGCGGATCGCATACCGGACGTCGTGCTCGTCAAGAAGGCCTATCCGAATCGGCGCAAGAAGAGCAAGGCCCGGACATGGACGCTGCGTTCGATGGCGAAGGAGGCCGCGGACGAGGCGCAGGACGGACGGGGCGTCGTTGGCCGCCTCGGAGGACGCGACCAGCGCAAGGTCGACGAAGACTACGAACTGTTCCTGCGCGAGCTCGAGGAGGACCCGGAGATGCGCGGCGCAGTCAACCTCTACAAGGCGCGCGGGCCGCAGAAGATCAACGCGGGTTCGGGTATGGCGGGTGGCAAGACACGGCGGAAGGTCAAACTCGACCCCAGCGCAGGCCAGATGGAGACTGAGAGCGCGGACGCGCAGATGGCTGAGATAGCGAGCAGTGTGGACGAGAACGCGGCGGATGAGAACGAAGCGGACTTCCCGGAGGTCAAGCTGGACGAGTTGCTGGAAGACTTTGACGAGTTGGCCTTGGGAGACGAGGAGGAAGTGGAGCAGGAAGTATAGTCGTACGTTCCCGAAAACGTACGGAATTTACCACTCCCTTCTACACGGGACCGGTCTGCCAGGCGAGAGTTGGTTGCGCCCTCCGGTTCTGGGTGGGGGGGGGGGGGTTCCGCTCCGCAGTGGCAATTAGCTTGCCCTCGACTTCCGTCGTGAGGTTGACTTCAGGAAACATCCTGGCCATCGTTTCACCATGTGAATAGTTACATGCACGATTGACTGTGCGCGTCCCACTAGTATACACATCCTATCTCAACCTATATCGCGTCGTCGAGCGCAGCTCCAGGGGATGAGTGAACATGTATAGGATGTTCTTTCCCATTCTCCTCTGCTTGTCCACCTCGTTCATCCTCCCCACTGGCGCAGTAAGATGGCCCCGCGTGGCACTTGATTCGTTTGTCCCTGTCACAGGCAGCATTTGGGCAGTCCACAAGCATTGTCATAATGTGACCTTCAGAAGCGTAGTGTCGTCCGAGGGCAGGATGAGTCCCATGAGTATGGCCCAGTCTGAACGACCGGTTTCCTCGATCAACTCTTTCGCCATGTCCGATCTCTTCGCGTACTTCTTCGGCCCCTGGCTTACGAAGACCCGGCGTCCAAACATGCGTAGTTCTTTCGTTAAGGAGTTGCTCAGGCCGAGCAAAGCGACCGAAATGAGGAGCACAGCGGCGATGAACAGACTTCCTACAGTCGAGGAGTTGCCGGTAAGGGCTGCGGCGACATAGACCAAAAGCGTGGCAAAGGATGACGCGAACCCTTCTACGGTGGTTTGCTCGCGAAGCCATTGACCTGAACCATGGTGAGCTGGTGCTTGAGTCAGTGGAGAGTAAGGACTAACCTGCTGTGACAGCCTTGAGATCATCCGCAAGACCTTGCATGCGCACCCATCGGTCCTGGCTGAGCAACACCAATAGATCGGCTCTCACCCCCGGCTCGGGTGTGCCCTTCCATCCATCGTGGGCGGTGCGCCTTCTGATCACGGCAATATTCAAGAAACGGGCAAATGCGAGCATCAGCAACACGCCGAGAGCCCAGAGGTCACGTATAGACCCGAGGACGGCTATGGTCGTAACGGTAAGGACGATGCATGAGGAGTACAGGAGAGATGGGAAGATCGCATCCTTGCGGAACACCTCTCGGGTAAGAGCACATAGGTTTGGAGAAGTATGAGAGGCATCCGGGACGACGGTGACGGTGACAAGGCACCCCAGTTCCCCAACCATCTGCAGATAGCTGATCACAGCTTGATTGTCTATCCGGAAGACGTGTCCGGTAGTCATTGCGCCGGTCGTAGGCAATTCGCCGCCATTGACATTGCTCGCTTCTTGCTGAGTATGTATCCCTGGCGCCAGCACGAGTACGTCGAGATAAGACGCCGAGCCTGTAAGGGCCGTTCGACGCGAAATGGTCGAAAGGTCGGCCAAAGCCACAAGGCCAGCAGCGTCAAGGGAAATGCCTGTGATAGAGTTGTTGTGCAAGCGCATTTCCGGATAGGCTCAGAGAAGGACATGATGGCGGCAGTATTATATAGGAAAGCTGCCTCAGGGCTTTTCACAAGTTCTGTCCATCAGGCATACCGTGTGATAAGTGATACGATGAACATCGCGGGGCAGTTCAAGTTGCATCCCCTTCGCCGCAGCCTATGCAGTGACGGCACTCACTCTCACGCCAGTGAACGTGGCCGGCGTGACGGAACTTGCCAGGCGGTCGGTGTGATTGGTTGTGAAGTGACCATTACGTGACGTTACATACTCTGATTGTAGACCGTCATACAGTCGAACCTGTCTTAACCCATACCCGTGATAAGCCATAATCTGTGATATCCCATAGCAGAAGGCATGTTTTAGGTAAAACCAGCTTTAAAAGCCATATATCTGTGAAACTCAATAACCTATAGCACTGTGAGAATCCATAACCCATAATTACCATATATAGGGTGTATTTTTGACTGCCATGGATGCCCTTTTCGGCTACAGTGTTCAACCACTCCTTGATGCAGTCACGTGAGAGGGTCCATAGCGCCTGCAATTCCGCAGTTCATGGCAAAGTAAGTATCTCATATGAAAGCTGCGAGCTGTAGCATCCTGAGGAATATTTTTTGGAGCAAAACGAACCGGAGGGCAGCGTCAGTGAGGCATTTTGTAAACGAGGTCGCCAGGTCGCCTCTATCACTCCTTGATGCACCGCTTACTGATGCCTCCGGTTACCCGGTGTGACTGTTCGAGTCACAGAATGTATTGGCGCGCGGTCAGTTGGCCGACGCGCGTCGGGCTCAGATGGGGTTCAAGCCTGAAAATGCAAGCTATGGACCCGGCATCGACGATTTGGAACTTGGTGTCATAGCAAAAAATGTAGCCAGGATGGTGTTTCATAAGGAAGAGTCGAAAAAATGTGACTGCCAGTGATGTTGAGAGCAGTTCAGGGCCCAACTCCTTAGCGCAATGTGCCAGAATGTTCATTCTCAGGCACTCGATGATTTTTCAAAAATCGACCATTTGCCCCACGGACTAGAAAACTTGATACATTCTTGCAACAGTATGAAGGTACACTCTGAATTAATTATAAGAGGGTTCAGAGCCAGTGAAAGGCGGGAGAGCCGATTGCATCAAGGAGTAATAGTGCATCAAGGAGTGATTCAACACTGTAGTTCTCGCTTAAAAGCTTCATCACATGTCAGGAAACGTCAGATTCCATTGACCTGATGTAGAAATTTTGAGAGAAACCCCCTGAGAATTGCCCGAAAAGGCGTGGCTGTGTACACTCTGGCTGCATCATGTATCCATGTTGCAGGTCCCAAACTCCCACTTAGATGGCTCACCAGCACCATAACTCATGCAAGCACCACCGGAGATAGCCTGGAGGGTGTTTCACAATATATTGATAGGGGGATTACCATAATAGGTGAAAATACCCAAAAATTGAATATTCCAACAACCCATACCCGTGAAAACCCATACTGTTTTGGCTTGCACTGAGGGTATGGGTTAAGACAGGTTCGACTGTACTTCAAGATCATCTTTACGTGTTGTCTCGCAGATCGCTCTCGGACGACCCCTGGCCCTTGCTTCCTCCCTGCATATATATACATATACACCTGGTTGAAGCTTCGAATTCTAAGTTCTTGTGCTCGTCGTCCCCCCACACGAGACCCATATCGCCCCATCCCCGCCCAGGATGGCGAGTGCATATCGGATCCATCCCTAGGACGCGCACGTCCAAACACCAACGGCGTCATCCGAGAAACTGCTTGGGCAGGGAAGACTGACGTTCGTACATGGCATTGGTGATGCACACTCTCGCGGACCATCGCCGCTCCGAATGTCTCTATCAGCGGCGTCGTGTCCCCGACGCTCAAGCACCCATCCTCGTAGACCGCCGGTGGCATATCACGATCAACGTTGCTTGCGATGTGCGGGTCAACTGAACCTTGGGCACAGGGGGTCTGTTGGCAACGGCGCGCATCGCGTATGCTATCATTTTAATTGAATATGCGCTCCGGCAGTCGTGGAACGTCCAAGAGCGTGGCGGCGGTTTGTTCATCACAGAACGTGTCCCTTCGCGTAGACATCCGCCGCTCTTATCCTTCAAATCGAGGAGTGCTGAACCGATGCCTCACGAGGAGACCGGAATCCGGCCTGGACCGCTGCACTGCGCATTGCCTTGTAGTGCACTACCTGTCGTCCCTCCACGACTGACGACAGTAAGTGAATTTTTCGCATCAGCCCTCTCGCAGGGTGTATATTTCTGTGATACCTGCGCTTCCAGAGGTAGATTTAGCGTACACTCTAAACACGGACCTTCAGCATGCACTATATGCATCAGATATCCAGATATGATCATACCTGCCGCAGGCTCGATTTTGTGTCTGGAACTTATTTCGCGTTTTAGCATTCAGCGATACAGCGTCATCATCGGGCTCGTCTAGAACATACCTGAATTCGTCTCCCCCAGTCCGGCTCATGTGCTTCCGTTAACCGTCATATATAACGGTGGCCGCCTGCCGTGAATGGGCCACCACGATGGAAGTCGTGGCATTTTTTCTTGGACCACTTTGACCCTTGGCTTCGTTAAGGTCCACTTGCGTCCGCATACAGTGCATGCGAAGGAAAGCTATGACTTATAGCCAAAGATCCGTGGCTCGAATATTCATCCCGCGTCTGAGGTGGACGATCGCAACCGTGGCCACAGAACAAAGCATGAACATTGGAAGGATCGACTCGGGCCACTGCACCCACATTCTATGCCTGCGTATATATGGACATAGGACACGAAGGTCTATGAAGCAGAAACCTCTCCTTTCCGTCGGCTAGCTACGTTTCCTCGACTCCGCTCCTTTCATCGACAAAGTTGCTCATTATGCTCAGCGAGTGGACAATCTTCGAAGATGATGCTCCCATGGACGGCGCCGACACCCCCGGCCTTGAGATGGACGCCACAGGATTCGCAACTGAGCCTGCTGGAAATTCGGCGGGCCCATCCGACTCGCTGGCGAACATGCTTCCAACAGACGAGCAAGCAGCTATGTTGATCGTCGAAGCGTGTGGTTATGGTCTGGCGCGGACGTACACATCCCAGCCTTTACGGCGCGTCGGCAGCATCCCGCAAGAACTGAAGCGACAGTACTCCATTGAGGCGAGACGGGTCTCGACTCAGGATGAGAGGGCTTACGAGCAGAGATTGGACCTGATCCAAGAGCTGGAAGAACACGTCGAAGCCCAGCAACTTGAGGTCCTCCCCGAGCCATACTCCGGCGATGTACGAGTACCCCAGACACCGCAACGTGGACAGGTACAGAATATATCACCATCGTATCTTCCGTGTAACAGGCTCTGATCCGTTTTCATGAACGTAGACGGCGTCATTGAGGCCGATCACAAGTCCTCCGAACTGCAAGGCCGGAAAGCGCAACCGCCGGCGGGCAAAGAGCACGAGCGGAACCCCAAGGCGCGCAAAGAGCACGCAACGAAAGGACGCGATCCTTGGGGAGAAGGAACCGTCGCCGCGGAAGCGCAGGGCCAGCGTGTCGGCGAAAATGCAAGATGAAGCCGGCGAGAACGCGTCCCCGCGCCGCTCTACCCGCCTCGTGGAGAAGTATGGCTCGAAACCATGGAGCGTGGTCCTGCAGAGCCCGAAGAAGGCGGTATAAGATTACGACTTGTGCCGCAAGGAGAGAGGTCGGCGTTTCACCGCCGATATATGCATTGATTGTGAGCTTCTTCGTACTATCACCATCGCTGGACGTATGGCGCTTGTATCATCTAGTGTATTCACCCTCGTTTATTCATCGATCTTTCCGGGAGGTGCAAGGAACGGATCAACCAAAAGCTCTTCAAGCAATGGTGACGACTCCTCGGAGGTGAATTTGCCACGGAGCTAGGACATCCGTCTAGTTCCATATACTATTGAGAGCAGCTTTGCAGCGATGTACTCCTCTTCCGGAGCGAGCAGAAATCCATCCAGGGTGAGCGTCGACGTAGTTGTAGTAGAGTACATAGCAAGAAGGATCCGGATTACGGTCTTCAATATGTCAACACACAACATATGGGGAGCTTGGCCACGTACGTTCCGGCGGGAATACGTGCGATCTTCGCCGCTGACGCGCTTGCCAATGCCCGGCGAGACGCCCGTTTCGGCCAAGTGCCGTGTCCGTTTTCTCGGTTGACGACGCCCCCGTTGAGGTCGCCGCGCCCATCCAGCATCTCAGGAATATTGTGGGGAAGAGCAAGTTGGCTGGGCATTAATCACTACGTGTAAGTATGCCTTGATACAAGACGGGAAGAGTCGTGATGGAAATACGATCATGGCTTGGTACTCCACTGTCTGCTTGAAACACTAGACGTTACACCGTACAACGGTACTTCGTCGACAGCCACCCGAGTGATGCTGCAATGGCGGCGCAAGTGAAGCAGGTGCCGACGTATATGATCATTCGCTCGAAGCGTCCGCCCCCAACCTCGTATCCCATCCTCAAATGAGTTATCGTGTGTCCAGGAGAGTCGTTATACATTGAGGTCGATATTGGGGTCGATACGATGTTGCCCAGCCCTCTCGTCAGTAGCAGGAACCCGAAGATGGATGTGTGCAAAGTAGGATCGTCCTCTAGGGCAACAATTAAGTTTAGCATAAACCTGAAACAGCGAATGGTCTTACTGCATAACGGTCTAATGAAGCCGGACCATGTGCTCGTCCAGCCCCCGGCGATGGTTCCATACGCGACGCTGAAGACGAAGAGACCCACCATCGAGTGAGCAAGGACGCCCCATAGTACGAACACGGTCAAGGATGCGAGTGTCAGAAGTGCGAGCGCCAGTAGCCATGAATCCACTCTATCGGAAAGGGCGCCCATGCCAATACGACCCACCACCGAAGAACCTTACGACGCTGAAGATTAGTGGGCTACATAGAAAGTATTCCAAGGTGACACACCATTCAATAATGCAAGAGAGAACGCAGAGCTTGAATCGCTCAACTGTAAAGCGGAGGCGAATGCTGGATAGGTGTCAGGATGCGACCCGCGAATGTCATGACATAACGTGCTCACTCGGCAGCCACGTCATAGGCACAAAGTACGCGAACGCCTGGATGGTGTTCACGAGCAGCATTAGCCAGAAAATATCGGTCTTCAGCCACGATCTATCGAGCGAGCGTGCTGCCGGGCCGCGGACGCGATTCTCCGGAAGACGCGGCTTCACAAACGGAAGCAAAGGGATCAACAGCACGACCATCGCGATGGAAAGAATGCGGAGCGAAGTTGCAACGCCATACTTCCTGAGAAGCGGGGGTAAGACTAGGGGTATAACAAGACCCCCCAGAGCAGTTCCTGGGAGAAAACGGGTTCAACGAATGGAAATAGTTTAGATTAGTCTCTGAACAGATACCGGCAAAGATGATTCCATTAGCGAGGCCTCGTCTGTTGACAAACCACTCCGACAGAAACGAGATGCATGGCGCGTATAGCAACGTCCCTCCGATGCCATACAACACGCCCTGCAAGGCGACTAATACCACAACCTGCCTCAAATAAGCGAGTGATTCCATACGAGCAGGCTGGACAAGGATTACACCACACCTGTGTCGCGTAGCTAGCCCCGAACAAGCTCGCCCAACATAACAAAAGGCCAATCCATAAGGCGGGGCGACGCTGCTGTGGATAGCGTGCTATCCATGGGTATATAACGGTCCCTGAGCAATATATGATTCCTGAAGAACGGCATATTGACGAAAATGCATAGCGAGGGTGGATGGATCATCACTTTACCTGAGGATAATGTGCCGATCAAGGGCAACAGTGTCGACGAGTGCTTTTGGTCCCTGAAACGTGGACCTTCGGTGTACGACACCAAGAAGATACCGTAGGCCGTAGGGAACCCCCAAACCAACGTTTCTACCAAGAACGCGCCAGCCAACTGCAAGGATCGAAAAACGCTCGGTTCACCGCCATTCGATACTGAGATTGAACTCACAAATGACCAAGCAGATGTTCCACAATCTACAGGAGCAAGCGCCGTTCCATTGCGTCGTTCTTCGGGATGTTCTCAGTGTCGTCATCAGGCAGGGCTTCGAGAGCGGCAGATATACCATCATTATTGAGGTCCAAATTGCTCTGACCCAATCTGAGGGAGCCGGGTGACTGAGGCCGGGCTATCATCGCCAGCTCTACTCGTTCCGGTGTCTGAGATACCAACATAGGCATTCTGTGCGAAGACCCAGCAATGGTATTGAGTGATCAAGCGTCTGTCTGGTCTCATCGTGAGTCACGAAAGTCTACGGAGGCTGACGCGCCTCAAATGAGCACACGCCACCGGCGCGTCCGGACGCGAGGTGACGTAAATACACTTCTTATTATATTACGAATAATTGTACGACCTACCTGGTATTACCTACGAGTGCTCTACAATGTCTGATATTCCATCCTGTTCCACCTTTTGATAATTGGCTACACCAGAATCGGACGACTCTTCCCCAACCATCTGCTGGCGATGGGCCGATAATGCCTCTTTCCTCTCTATTCGACAGACGGTGCTTCGCCTACCCATCCAGCATCGCTCCATTGCTTTCCTCCGGCGCCATCCGGAACGGAGCCATGTTCTTCCAGTTCCCGTGCTCGTCGGGACCGTACCGCTCAACCGCGACAATATAACACGGCAAGCTCTTCTTGCCCCCGGTCAGATGGCGCCTGAGCGAGTATTCCCGGCGGAATTCTTTGAGACAACCAGGGCACTTCAGCTGTGGCGGGAAGTGCGTCAACATGTGGCGCCGGTGGTCATTCAACCTGCCCGACTGATGGTTGCAGATATCGCAGATCAGAGGACTTGCCCGGCCGTGCTTCTTCTGCTGGATCGGAGCGCTGGGAACGAGCTTGAAGTCGGAGTCCTTGGCAGGAGCGCCCGCAGGGACGGGTTCGTTAGCGCGCGAACGCATGGGGACAGCAGCGACGATTGGAGCGGACTTGAACGTGCAGCCTGGTTTCAGCGCGATCGGCGAAGCCGGCTGGGAGGCCACTTGAGGGTGGAACTGCACAGCCTGCCCCAGGTCGCCGATAGAACCGTCCTTCGGAGTCGGCGCAACCGCCTGCATAAGGCGTTTCTTCAAATTGCGCTTTGTAGTAGCGTGCACATTGTTGGCGATGGTGGCCGACCTGAGACCGCGAGCTCCCTTGCGCTTTGTTTCCTTTTTGTTAATGATACTTTTGCACTGAGAAAGAACGGACACGTTGACGGAGTTCAGGCCGCTCATGATCTGTGCGGGCATGGAAACAGTGATCTCATTGTCTTTCCCTGACTCCATCTTGAGATCGGGATCGGCCACGCGGGTACCCGTAAGGTTCGATCGCTCATAGCTAAAGGGAACAGGCACACGATCGGGCTGCTGAGGGGCAGGTCAGGGAAGCATTTCAATTATATAGCAAGAATACACTGACGGGATCGGAAGGGCCATCCTCGTATAAGGAATGAATAACCGCCGGCAGATCCGCGTCCCGCAAGATCGCCAGATCCTCCAAGTCCAGAACGAGCTGCTGCAGCTTGTCCTGGGCACTTTCATCCGGCAAAGAAACACTTCCGAGCAGGTCATCGTCCATCGAAGCGCGATTCGCTAAGTCATGGTGAGCCACTCCGTCGCGGTCCGCAGTTGAGACCGGTTCCTGGAGGATCGAGTAACCCAAACATCAGCCATGCTGCGTAGGGATCGAAGCCTCCGAGTCTCAGACATACATTGTGGTTCGCTAGAAGATGAATCTCTTCGGCAATCGCCAACATTCTGCAGTCCATACTGTCACGGCGAACGCGACCGACAAAGACCCTCGTAGAAACAGTGAACTCCAAGGCAGCTGGCTAGCTGCTTTCAACCTGGGAGTTCGCGTACAAGGATACAATGGAGGTCGGGGGCCGGCATGGCCTGCTAATAAAGGTCGGTCGAAGGGGCCACCGAGGCATTGTGAACAACGGGGCCACCGAGGAACGCTGCAATGCGTGAACGGCGGCAAGGCATCAATTAAGGATTTATGTGCAAAGCAATGTCGGCGCTTGCTTTCTGCAAAGGGGAAGATCGTAGCCGACAATGCAACGCACGATCCGAGTTGCTCGAGAGCCCCGAGTGGTCTGATCAAGGGATCCGTCAGGCACTCCGCGCATTCGGTCGCCGCTCAAGCACTCCATCTTGGCCGACTTTGGCAAAGCATCGATACGGCACAGCGCAGGGCATGAGTTGCAGCAGTATATCCGGGTGGTGCATGAGCTTTGCAGTGATCGCGAAGAGCGAGCTAGAGCGAGGCGAGGTCGTGGCCACACGTGGGAATATCGTCCTCTCATCTTCGCGCACTGATCGGACTGAAGTCACTGAACGGGAAGATCATACAGGTATATTTTACTTGTACTCATTTGCTCATTATATCGACGTGAGCTATGTATATACCGACCTGGAGTACGTATTGCTGGAATCTACCACTTGAGGTAAGGGAGAAACTTCCCGCTGCAGGAAACTTAGACGTGAGGGAAAGTAAACACATTGACATGGAGAGCTTACTCAAATGTCAGTAATACTCGATCGCCCTTCGGGTCAGGTTTCTTGTCGACGGTCACACGACAGTCAATCAGCGACATTATGCCGTCACCAAACTGCATGACGGAGATGAGCGCCTCAACCTGAGGAGCGGCAGATGGCACACACCTTCTCGTGAATGACAGCCTTGATAGGTTGACCATAAACCATCACGCCCTATTGCGGCAGATTGGTCAACCATGCGATACGCGGGCGGGAAGGAGGGGCGAGAGCACTTACCTCGTACAAACGGTAGATGACAGGATCCGACGGCGGCATGGGGCCGAGACCGCGCTGCGGCCACCATGCTTCACCGATGGATTGTATGTCCGCGGAGGCAGGCAGCTCTAGGAGCGCGGCGAGTTTATCAAGTTCGGCCTTCTCGAACCTAGCCTGCGAGCAGTGGTCAACTGCGAGCTTCACTACTGATGTCGAGATCGCCAGACGGACCTGACCCATAAAGGCTGCTGCAGTCCACACTTCGTCTTTGCCTATCGCTTTGCCTATCGCCTCATAGCTCAGGCCTATAGCGTCGCGTCATGGATCAATCAGGGATAACATAACCTTCAAGTGCATGTCAGGGACTCACCCTTGCGCTTCTTCGCGTGCAGCAACTCCTGATAAATCGGCGGAAGTGCACCGAATGGCTGGGAGGGGGTCTGCGTCGTCCTCCGGATCGCAGAATGGGTGAACGCCCGAGACGTCGGTAGCTGCGAGTATATCGCCTGTCCAGGCGCGGACAACAAGGTTAGGCGGGACGCGCGGGCGAAGAAGGACATGGCGACGGTTATAGACCCTGCGATGATGATGGTCCGAGCGAGAGCTGTGGGTGGGCAGGTCTCCCGCCGCCATTGGGCGCCATAACTGTTAGCCTCGAGAATCGCTCACGGGCCGGTGGGAGATGGTGAACGCGTCTGTCGAGTGCGAGGCCACGTGAACCAGCTGGGGGGATACTCAATTCCGCCCTTGGACGGCGGCTCGTGCACTGCTGCTACGACCTTTGTTCACCATCCATCACCTTGGAGCTTGCGTGCTTCACGATCGGGGAGTTTGCAATATATGACCTCATAGCATTCTCGAGGCGTGTTCTATCAATCATGCAACTTTAGCTTGAAGAATCACATCCGCCATGGTTCGCTGCAAAACTGTGACCTCGCGGTTGGAAAAAGAGTTCGGCTCTGCCAGCCCCCGGCCGCCTTCCTGCTTCCCTGTATGCGTCTTACAGCAAACGTATGCCGCGTTGTTTACCTATGCTAAACCCCGAACCTCGTGGGGCTTAAAGAACATGGTGCATGGAGTGGAGGCTGGTCGATTCTGTCCGCTCAGTCAATCAGGACTGTCAAATCCAATTGGACATTCGAACATGTTGTGGATCATCCACGCCATACTGCATTTCCGGTATAACCACCCCATCCGGCCTACTCATTCGTGCCCATACGCTTTCGCTGATCTTCTGTAGACTCTGCGCCGTTTCTTGCGATGGAAAGGCTCACCCGGCCAGCGAACCGCCAAAAGGACCCGCCCTGCACGCACACTCGCGTCGCCAAAATATTTGCCAGCGCTCAAGCATCCGCCGCCTCCCATAGCAGAAACTGCGTCGCGCTCTCCCAGCTTCACGAAAGCGACTGCCGGCGCAAATGCTCAGGTGCAGACCCAGAAGAAGACAACTTCACCGCCCTATTCCTTGAGATGCTATCACGCGTCCTGGCTACGAAGAAGGGTTACGTGTTCGGCGATCGTATCGTCAAATTTGTTGCAGTTTATATAGCGCACATAAATAAGAGCGGTGCGTTACAGACTTCATCAACCGCCTCTCTGCTCGCTCACTGCATCGCCTCTAGCCCGTAGCTTCGCTCATGCCTTCACGCTCGATGTTCTTCAGTGGCTCAAACCCGGGTGCTCTGCCAAGAACAAAAGCGTGAGGTATCGCGTAGTGCACGTCATCACGGAGATCGTAGCGCATTTACCTACTGGGATCAACAAGTAAGAATCTGAGCGTGTAGGAATGCCGATTGCTGACTCATAGCTACAGATGTGATATCGCCACGAAAGTATGGCAGGAGATGAAGGAACGGGCGGAGGATGTGGAAACATCTATCCGCATGCTCGTCTTGGTATTGCTCTGTAGTCTCTGCGACGACTTCCAGAGACAAGGCGATCACAATACACTCGCTAACATCGAGGTCGTTGTTCACTATAGCCTCGCCAGTGATCCGTCTGCGTACGTGCTCGAATGAGCATCTGGTACTGGTTGACTCACCTTATGCTGTAGGGATATCCGTCAAGCCCTCATACAGTTATTGTAACGGTAGCAGTAGATAGATAGTTATCTAATCTATTGGTTACCGATAAGATAAGAGCTAGGTTCTTTGATCAGTCGGCGAGGCCTTTCGGTTTGAGTAAAACGATCGTAAATTCAGTGAGTATTCAATCTATCTAAGGATGCTTCATACAACGAAGCACTCAATAGAATAAATCAATTACTATCTAAGTTGTACACGGGAGCTCCGAGAGCTCGGGAGGCGCGCTAAGCGCCTATCTTATACTTGCGAGTATGAGTCAGATGAGTCAGCGTACGCAGATGCGACGCTATCCTACGATAAGCTACGCTATTCGGGTGCGTTCTACATGATTCTACTTACTTCTACTCAGGTCTGTTACACTACCCTCCGGTAAAAAGAGAGGATCGTCCCGATCCGTAGTAGTACATACAAAGTAGTTAGAAAATGAGTCCATTCGAAGATACAAGTGTCCTAAGTCGAGAAAGGAAAGAATAGTCCATACTGAAGGCGTCCGAGATGCCGGAAGGCGCAGGCAAAGTCTATGTCCCAAAAGGGACGGGTAATTTCCTATTTTGGTATCGCTTAGACGCGGGACCGAGTCCTTGGGTCGCGTACGCGTTCTGCGTGCCCTGTAAACCGATCGAGCCAGACGCCGTGAACTCCCTGGTACTGGGGAGCATGAAGACGAAGCTGGCGAGCGAGACGAGGGGAGATAATAGGACGAGGGGTGATATTTGAGGTATGGCCCCAATAATGGTCGACAGCGCGGTTTCCTGCAGGATAGGAACCGATATTGATGTCACGGACCCAATCATGGGGTCCTGAGCCGATGCGATAGTCGATAGCGTTGTCGAAAACATGATGGTCAAGTATCTTGAGGATCGGCTTTCGCTCGAGGATGAGATTAGCATGACGAGC
>NW_006767439.1:101172-103638 GCF_000264995.1 Punctularia strigosozonata HHB-11173 SS5 | reverse complement strand
CTGAAGGCGTCCGAGATGCCGGAAGGCGCAGGCAAAGTCTATGTCCCAAAAGGACGGGTAATTTCCTATTTTGGTATCGCTTAGACGCGGGACCGAGTCCTTGGGTCGCGTACGCGTTCTGCGTGCCCTGTAAACCGATCGAGCCAGACGCCGTGAACTCCCTGGTACTGGGGAGCATGAAGACGAAGCTGGCGAGCGAGACGAGGGGAGATAATAGGACGAGGGGTGATATTTGAGGTATGGCCCCAATAATGGTCGACAGCGCGGTTTCCTGCAGGATAGGAACCGATATTGATGTCACGGACCCAATCATGGGGTCCTGAGCCGATGCGATAGTCGATAGCGTTGTCGAAAACATGATGGTCAAGTATCTTGAGGATCGGCTTTCGCTCGAGGATGAGATTAGCATGACGAGCTGAAGAGGCGATCCTGTTGTGAAGGGATATCACTCCGATGCGTAGAGCGGTACGTTCGGACTCAGACAAGTCGTGGAAGGAGTTGGAAGTGAGTGCTGGGTTGAGAGTGAACGTGGAGAATATCTGCGATAGCAGATGAGGAGAAATCCGAGCGGACAGAGGAATGGGGAGCCGCTTCCAGGTAGGACGAGCTGCATGAGGAGGAGGCGACACGATCTTCTTGCGAAGTTCGCGATTACGACGACGTCGTTCAGCACGCTTCTGGGAGCGGGACAGTGAAGCCGAGGGTGTATTCCAATCCGATGGTCCGATAGGAACAGTGCCAGAGATGTCAAAGGGATGTAGGCGATGATTCGAGCGTTGAGATCGCTCGAGCGGGTTGGAAAAGGTGTGTGGATCGTCTATAGACATGTCCATGTTGTCAGAATCGGAATTCGTGAGATCTATGACCTCGGGTGATGTGCCGGACGAAGAGGATCGATCGCGAGACTCCTGTAGTTGTCGCAGGAGATCGGTGATGTATGCGAGAGCCGTTCCAGGAGTAGGGGCTGGAACAACGGCGTTGCATGTAGCCTGCGTCGTCTCCCCCTCGTCAGGAGATTCGTCGGTCTCTGACGATGGATATCCGAGTTCTGTGTCGAAGTTATTAGCTGTATCCTTTGTATTACAATAATCGTACTGACCATCGAACGATTTGATGGAATCGTTGATGTCCAGCGAAGAGAGACTTGGTGAGGAGCCCAGCGATGCTAGAGAGAGGCCAGGTGGAGAGCCTGGAGTCGTAATGATAGAATAATTGTCGAAGGAAGGCGATATCGCCGGCGTCGTAACAAGTTTGATGCCGTGAGTATGAGAGATGGAAGAAGGAGTGTGTGGGGGGCTCCTTGGCTTTTGACTCTACCGTCGAAATGTTAGGCACGGTACCTACCCGTGCTAACCCTCTGTCCACTCAGTACCTAACAGTACGGACGGAGGGGTTAACTCCTTTCTACCAAAAGGAGGATATCTCGCTGCGAGACTATTCTACCGGAGCCCCCCCTCCAACTACTGCACAGTAGTACAAACCGCCCGCAAGGGCCGCGCAACCCCATGCGCAGGCGCTCCATATGAGCGCCAAACCAACCCGTCACCAGTGGCGTCCGCATACCATGAAAAGCAACGGTACCATAGGCCGACCGAGTGCCCAACATCCCTACCCTGCACGACACCCAACGGTGGGGGCCTAGAGAGTAGCACGTCGCCGCCCGCGCGAGCAAAGCCAACCGCAGCTGCCGACCACGTGAACGCGTGAACTAAAATTAGCAAAACAGAAACGAATGCCCTAAGCGACGCAGCAAGGGAAAAAAAACTGAACAAAAACCGCGGAGGAATAGCCGGAAGACGACGTAACCCCCCGACCCATACCCACCACCACCACAGCCCTACTACGCACAGCGCCCACCCTGTACGGAGCGACACGCCCAGAGAGCCTCCGCCCGCGCGGACAGATACTAGCCAACGCGGGCGAAAAACACCCTGGCACCCCTCCTCGCTCGAACCGGAACCACCAACGACCGAGGAAGGACACATCCCCCTCCCCAACACCCGGAGGAAGCGAGGCCCAGGCTGAGGTAAGGACTCGAGGAACTATACCAACGCCCACCCGCCTAACCGCGACACACAGCACATCACCCCCTACTCCCAAAGGAGCATGCTAGGCAACGGCACCCAGACGCCCAGCACCGCAAACAATAGCCCCTCCCTCCAACACGAGGAACCAAGGCGTGAGCGAGGCCCGTCGCCTGCCCCGGAACTGGAGATGCAGGACGCACCGCAGCACGCAGGCATGCCCGCCGCCGCCATACCCCGCACGAGCGCGCCCCCCTCCGGCGCTCCCCCTGCCAGCACGCCCCACACTGGAGGCGCTCCGTCTACAGCGGCACCCCCTACCGCCGGCGCGCCCGCCACCGGCGGAGCGACCCCCCCCACCGTGAACCCCTCCGCCACAAATCCGGTCGGCACGCAGGGCCCAAACGGGGAGAACGAGCAAGCCGACCAACACATGCAGGAT
>NW_006767439.1:92076-100646 GCF_000264995.1 Punctularia strigosozonata HHB-11173 SS5 | reverse complement strand
GCGCCCGCCACCGGCGGAGCGACCCCCCCCACCGTGAACCCCTCCGCCACAAATCCGGTCGGCACGCAGGGCCCAAACGGGGAGAACGAGCAAGCCGACCAACACATGCAGGATCCCCCCCCGGATGCCGCACCCCCCCCCTGTCCTCCTCACCTTCGAAGGGGAGTACGCAAAACCGGACGAGAAACCCTTCCCGCTACCGCAAACCTGCACCTGGTTAGGCATCTTCGAAAACACCATGCCCGCGCAGAAGGAAGCCTGGAACGAACAGGACATGAACACGGCGGCTATCCTATATCCCCCCCGCCCGGCGGACTACGCCAACCCCAGCGTCTGCGCGGAGTTCCTCCTGAGCACGCTAGAATTCCTCTGCCCGCCGGAAAAAGAAGAATTCGCCCCGCCCGAAGGGGAGATACGTGACGTCCTGCCCTACCAACCGGCCTCGAACAACGCCCGCGCGGAACCCTTCTACCTCGTCACCGGCCTAAACCGCAACGTCGCCCACACTCTCCGCTCGCAACCCGCATGGTCCACAAGAGTCGGGACCTTCTTCGTCCTACCGAACCCCGTCCCGATCCCGTCCTTCGCAGTATCGTTGAAGAACCTCCCCTGCCGCCCACAACAAATAGGGCCGCTCCGAACGGAGATCATCCAGAACCTCGAGAACAACGCGAACTTCATCAACATGGTTACCGCGGGTGCCATCGACAACAACATAGACGACGTCGACGCCCTCATCGACGCAACCCTCAAGTCCGTCGACATCAAACACATCAGCCTCCCACGGGGAGACAACGCGACGGCGGGCTTCGAGAATCGATGGAACGTATACATGAAGTGCCCGGTCCCAGCCGAGCGCCACGCCGGATGGATCAAGATGATCCAAGCCATACACTTCAAGGCGAAGTGGGGCACGGGCACGAAAGCCGACCCGATGCGCTGCACGTATTGCTCCGGAACCGACCACCAGCGCTCCATCTGCGACTACCCGGCGATGGCAAACTGGCTGGACACCGAGGACACCGCCCCCCAAGCCCTGCCGGGACAATCCATCGCCCCCGTCATCGCCGCCCTGCCCACCCAAAGCGAGGGCTCCGGCAACAAGAACCGCGGATACAAGGGCAAGCGCCGCAACGGACAGGGTAGAGGTAAAGCCCGCAACTAGACACCCGCGCTGCAGTACGGCTCGTTATATAGACTCATAGACCAACGTACACACCGTAGCACCTACCCCTAATGTCGTACAAACCCCTGCTCAATGAACTACCGCCTACGGGCCCCAACCCATAGCACACGGCTATACTGAGAGCAACCCAATACTGAGACTGCCACTCCGGGCGCCACTCGGTGCAACACTCAGCGCCGACAATGCCAACAACAGCCCCACCCCCGACACTGACGCAACCCAGGAAGGTGCCCTGACGTACAACCTGACCCTGCAAACCAGAGGGCGAGGCCCACGACCTGGACACAATTCGGAGCAAACCGCTCGCCATACGTCACCCGGAACCAACCGCTCATATAAAGGCAGCCAACCATAATTCGCATTGTCAGATCGAACCACCTCTGCCACGACCTCGGTTAACGGCCATGAGAATCGAAGCAGGGGCGACTATTAGAATAGCGGGAGAGAACGTCCTCTAACCCAAGCATCTACTCTCCTTTATGACGGTGAGCCCCCAACCGAGTCGACGAACCCCCACAAACCGACTTGAACCCCCAGGACAATCAACCTACACGCTCCTTCCGATCCGAGTACTGGCCCATACGCGGGGTACGGACACTTGCCGGTCGATGCGATGCGCACTGGCAGGCGCTCGAGAGGTCACCCCAGCACCCCCTACCCCTGCCGTGGCAAGGAACGAAGGTCAGGGTATACGACGACGCAGCAATAACCTGGGGGACACTATCAGTGGACCAGATAGACGACTACTACATCACCTTCAAAATAAGCGGACAAACCTGGAACATCACCCATGTGAACGCCAGAAACCACAACCCACCTATCATAATCGAAGGCGCAACTGCAATCAGCGAAACCACCCTCCTAACGATACCCCGAGTAGAAGAACCTCTGCTAGGCATACCGTGGTGGAACTGGCTCCTGGCCCGCGTCAAAGGACTCCTCAACCCCGATGTCCCCGCGGGCCTCTACGAGGGATGGGCGGTGGAAGGACATATCGTGTAGATGCCAACCCATGTACACGCTGACCGGATATCAATTAACATACCATGCACCCCTTCCGTACACGCCGAACGCACGTGTGCCAGACAAACGATGTAGCGCCGGCCGCAGAAACTAGAAAACACAAGGCGCTAAAGAAACGACAATAAGCCGGCGCACGAGAACGAGCGGAAAAGCCGGGAACCCACAAGCATCAACGAGCGCACCGCAACCTCACGCGAGGGAACCGCAAAGCGATGAAGGCAACGACCAAACAGCCTCCCGAACGCAGCGGGCGTGAAGGAGGAGGAGCGGGAAACCCAGGAAGCCATCATAAGTGCGGAGCCAGGAAACACTCGACGAACTCGTCAAACAACACCCACGTCACACCCGACACACACATGTCAAGGCGCGAAGCCTGCGAAAACACTAAACAAGAAATAACATGAGCAGTACACAGAATGAACACGGAATTAGCGTTGACCGTTACCCAGATATGGGAGACGGCCCCGGGACGAGATTGCGGTCTGCTGTGCGTGGGACGGAGGCGCATAGTTTAAACATAGAGAATCCCCCGCCCTGCGGCGGAACTTCAAAGGTTCGAACGCCGCAGATAAGTGAGCGAGAACCAAGGGCAACCGCAAGCCCTTCGGAACAGACAAGGAGGGTAAGCGCGAGCCCGACACGCGAGGACATTGAGGAGAGAGAGCCGATAGACGATCCCAACCCGGAATACCCCCAACACGAGATGCGAGACGAACTAAACGGCGAGGAAGACCAAGGAGACGACGACCAGCCCTGGGATAGCTGGGACTTCGAGCCAGACGAGGACATGTTGTGGGAACCGAGGACAGAACCGGAACCAGGTTCAACACCAGGCAACCCTAAGTGCAAAAAGAACACGAGGGCTACCATAAAGATAGCCAGCCTCAACATGAGAGGACGAGGAGACATGACGAACCTAGACCAAAACAGACCGAAGAACAAATGGTTCCACGTCAATCAGCTCATGCGCGAAGACAGGATTGGCATCCTGCTACTGCAAGAAACACACCTTACGGACGAACTACGTAACCAAGTCGAGAGTGTCTTCCAAAAACGATTAAGAGTATTGAACACCGCGGACGAGGAGGCACCCACAGCTGCCCGCGGACTAGCCTTCGTCCTGAACAAGGAACTAACGAACGCAGAGGGAGCCACAGTGGCAGACGTGATACCGGGCAGAGCCAGCCTACTGACGATACCGTGGCATCAAGACAGCGAATTGAGAATCCTCGGAATCTACGCACCTAATGACGAAAAGGAAAACGCAGAATTCTGGCGCACCCTACAACGCACATGGCGCACGAGCCGCCTCCCGAAACCGGACATGATGATGGGGGACTTCAACGTCGTGGAGGACAAGATCGACCGGCTCCCAATGCACAAAGATAACGGAGAAGCGACGGAGGCGCTCCGGACCCTCAAAGCAAAATTCAACATGCTGGATGGATGGCGAACGGACTATGACGACGTACTTGCCTATAGCTATACCCAAATCGCGACAGGGGCACACTCGCGCATCGACCGCATATACGCCACAGACGAAACCCTACGGGGCTGCGATCGATGGGAGATTGAGCACCCAGGTGCGATCGAAACAGACCACAAACTTGTCTCCGTCATGTTCACAGACACAAGCAAACCCTACATAGGCAAAGGCAGATGGTCAATGCCGACGAACATGATACGAAACGCGAAGCTAGCGAAGGACATACTCCAGTTGGCCAACACCACACAGAAAGACGTAGAGCGCGCCTGCGCGCTCAGGAATAGATCGCCCACTTGGAACCCGCAGACCTTGTGGGCGAAGTTCAAGCGCGACGTACAGAGCGCGGCACGGGAAATACAACGAGGGACAATGCCGAGACTAGACAGCGAAATAGCACGACTCGAAGAACAATTAGACGACCTCCTGAACGACACGGACGTACAGGAGGAGGAGAGAGCCATCCAGGGAGCCATGGTGAGCGAGAGAATAGACCACAAGCGAAAAGAGAGACATGCCCAAAAACGTATGAACTCCACGGCGCATGATCAGATCGAGGGCGAAGTAGTGTCTAAATACTGGTCCGCGATCAACAGCGATAAGAGACCACGCGACACCATGAATAAATTGCGCAACCCGAAATATGGTGCGCCACGAGAGCCGGAATTCATAACCAACTCCAAAAAGATGTCCGAAGCGGCGCGAACATACCACGAGGAGTTACAATCCCTAGACAAGCGCACCGAAGAAGAAGTTGACACGGCCCGTGCTACAGTAAAATCCCAAACTACCACACGCCTAAGCGACGAACAACGCACCGACATGAAGAACGGAGTCACAAGGGCAAACGTCCTCCGCGCCCTGAAAGACGCCCCAAACGGGAAAGCCCCAGGTATGGACGGCATACCCGCAGAGCTATGGAAGTTCCTGGACGAAAAATACGAATCCTCGAAAGACGGCGACTCACCGACGTGCGATATAGTAGAAACGATGACACGAGTGTATCAGGATGTCGAGAAACACGGCATATGCAGGGGAACAGACTTCGCCGTCGGATGGTTGTGCCCTATATACAAAAAAAATGACAGACTGGACATCAGCAACTACCGCCCCATCACAGTACTCAACTCAGACTACAAAACATTCACCAAAGCAATCACGAATCGGCTGGCAGAAGTCGCCAAGACAGCCATACACCCCGACCAAGCAGGATTCATTCCCGGTCGCTCAATCTTCGACCAAGTGAAACTCGCAAAGATGACGACACACTACGCCGCGCAATCCGACTTCCGGGGCGCTCTAGTATCGCTGGATCAGGAAAAAGCATATGATAAGATAGAGCACGAATACCTATGGGATATGCTGAGACACATGAACTTCCCAGAGGAGTTCATCGACACAGTAAAACACCTATACCAAGGCGCGGAAACAGCGGTAATCATAAACGGAGTAATTAGCTCCCGTTTCGAAGTAACGAGGGGGGTACGCCAAGGCGACCCCCTCTCATGCCTACTCTTCAACTTCGCCATCGAACCCCTAGCGTGCATGATCCGAGGGTCCGGTCTGAAAGGAATGCTAATACCCGGAATGGCAGAACGAACAATCGTGTCCCTATTCGCGGACGACACCTCAGTAGTTCTCAGCCACGAAGACAAATTCGAAGACCTGACCCAGATACTGGATACGTGGTGCGTGGCCTCCGGCGCAAAGTTCAATGTTGCCAAGACGGCAATCATCCCCCTCGGCCCGAAGGAATACCGAGACCAACTTATCGAGACGCGAAAACTTGATGACTCGCACGAGAGTATTCCCGCCGGGATCAGCATATCCAAAGATGGAACGGCGATACGTTTCCTAGGCGCATGGATAGGTAATGAGATTGACGACGCGACCCCCTGGGGGCCGGTGATTGAGAAAATAGACGCAGCCCTAACGCGCTGGGAACGGGGCCACCCAACGCTAGAAGGCAGACGTCTGATAACCCAAATGGTTGTAGGCGGCATGACACAGTACCTTACGAAGGTCCAAGGCATGCCCAAGGACGTCGAAACACACCTGTCCAAGAAAATACAGAGCTTCGTATGGAACGGGCAGAGGACGCCCCCCGTAAACGGAGACACGATGGCGCGCCCCATCCTAGAAGGAGGCAAAAAGATACTCTGCTTAAAGGAGAGAAACGAAGCGATCCAACTCACCTGGCTCAGAGCGTATCTAGACCTAAGCCCCCGGCGCCCGAAGTGGACGTTTATGGCTGACGAGCTGATAAGAAACAATCTGATCAAGACACTACAAAAGAGCGGCCCACGAATGCTACTGAATTGCCTCACACAAGAATGGAAGCCAAAGATGAGGGGAGGCAACCTCCCGGATGAACTCCAAGCAATGATTGCAATCGCAATCAAACACGAAGTACGGCTTGAAGCCATCGAACTCGGCGCCAACGTGAAAGCCGAACTGCCCCTGTGGCTCCACATCGGAGCAACTGAAGCGGCGAGAAAACTCCAAAATACTCCAAAAGCGAAATGCCTACGGAAAAACCACGACGTCGAAACCGTGGGCAACGCGATGGACCTCGAGGAATTCTGGCCATCGACACACCGCAAATCCAAAGACTGCTTGTGCGGGGCATGCATGCGGTCCAAGGCGAGAGGATGCAAGAATCCCGAGGCATGCCGACAAGCCTGCACCAAGCTAACGAACGAACTGCTCCCGAGGTGGAAAATACAGGGCGGAACACCCGCAAAGACAGCCTTCGACAGCAACACACGCACAGACGACGTGGAGGACACAGAACGGGAACAAATGATCCCCTTCCAGGACGAATACGTCGAACACGAAACTGCGAACTGCTTCCGCGTGTTCACAGGAAAGTCAAAACAGAAAGGAGAACGACCGATCCCGAGGACGAGCCCAGACGACAGATCGGCGATAGTAATCGCCGTTGCAGGGACCCGCTTCTCCCGACCGGACACAGAGACAAAGTTCGGGGGAGCCATATGGGCGGGGGAAAACAGCCCATACAATGAAGGGTTCCAAGTTCCAGGCCGGGAAGAGGACACCTACTGCCTAGGGATCCTCACAGCGATAGCCCAGGCCGCTAGTACGATCCCAGCCTCAAAGCCTATCATCTTCAGAGTCCCGAACGACAGCATAATCCGAGAGCTTACGAGGAACAGGAAAAGCCGAGAAGACCAAGACTGGTTAGGAGAGGAAGCGGGAGCGATGAAATCGGCGATCGCAAATATCCGAGCCCGAGAGGGCTGGACGGCGTTCCTACTAAGCCCCCTGAGAGCGAAACACGAGGGGACGAGCAAAGCACGCGACCTAGCAAGAGATGCACTCTCACACGGAGTGATCAGACCCTGGCCCGAGATCCCCGACGGCTTCGAGCTCCGGGGCGCAAAGCTAAGCACCGCGACACAGAGCGAACTGTACCGACGACTAGTAAGAGCACGAAAACCGAGCCAAAGGAGACGCACCGCGATAAACCTTGACATCATCAGATGGGCAGCGAAAGACCTCAACGGCACCCCCCCCACAGACGGATGCATCTGGAAAGCGACGAGGGATCCCGCCCTGCTGAGGAACGAACGCGCTTTCCTCTTCAAAACAATACACGACGCCCACCGGGTCGGCGAATACTGGGAAAAGATCACCAACTACGAAAACCGAGCTGTATGCGGGGTATGCGACTGCACGGAAACAATGGAACACATACTTACCGAGTGCAAAGGCAGCGGGTGTAAGACCATATGGAAACTAGCCGAGAAACTCTGGAACGAAAAGACCAACAGGCGCTGGCCAGGGACGAGTTTCGGAACAATACTAGCGAGCGGAATGGCGTCCCTCAAGGGGGACCGAGACGGGAGTGCGAGTAGATTCCTGAAGATCATAATCGCGACATCTAGCCATCTGATATGGGTGATACGGTGTGAAAGAAGAATCCAACGCGGCGAGCACCCTGAGAAACGACATACCGCGAACGAGATTCACAATAGATGGGTTGCAAAGATGAACCACAGACTACATCTCGACCAAGCGATGGCCGACAAGAGAAGGTACGAGAATAAAGCCGTATCGAGGAAGACAGTCCTGACCACGTGGTCGGGCACACTCCTCGAAGAAGAGAGCCTCCCCGAGAACTGGATTAGGAAGGATGCGGTTTTAGTGAGTATACAACCAATTCGCGATCGAGGGGGATGATACCCCCTGCGGTTGGAGTCTCACACTTCTAAGTGCATAATAGCATTTCCGCATGGTGTCTATGTCTTATATGAATATGTTCTACACGTTTATGTCTCACTTCTTACACACCCCTCCAAGCAAGGACCTCTCGGAGGCGAGCTTTGCTCGTCCGTCCGAGAGTAGCTTACAACCAAAAAAAAAAAAAAAAAAAAAAAGGAGTGTGTGCATCGCGCTGATAGAACGGCGTAGCGTCGCGATAGAAAGCAGGCATGGTGTGAGAGTTGGAACGATGAGCTGAGGTGATCTATGGAGAACTATTCGAGGAATGTTCGCCGATTTTGAAGCGGTGAGTTCGGAATGCTCTTATACACAACTGCGAAGCTATTTTGTGCTGTTTGCAACTTTCGATCTTGCTGGAACTTTTGCTGCACGTTTTGCGGCGATTCTCCTCCTATCGCCTCGTGATCCTCTTGTCTCTCGTGCTATGCCATTCCATACTGCTCTTGCTTTGCGGTTTGGCGTCGCTTCATTCTTCTGTGAGGTACGCTTTCCCACGTTTCTTGCATGAGGCTCTTCTGTTGACATCTGAGTTATAATTCCGTGCGCATGTTCGTATTCTTCAAGCATCTCGCGTGCTCCGATAAGCAATTCGTCGCGGGGCAGCCATCGGCTCTCATGGACGGCCTGATCTTT